>NW_027307762.1:1800000-2100000 GCF_047496885.1 Scyliorhinus torazame | reverse complement strand
CGTTGTTCACTGTAGGGCACTGTTTCATTGTACCGTATTTAATGTCTAGCTCTGTTTAATTTTACATTGTTGCTGGTAGGGCACTGATTCATTGTACCGTATTTAATGTCGTGCTGTGTTTAATTTTACATTGTTCACTGTAGGGCACTGTTTCATTGTACCGTATTTAATGTCGGGCTCTGTTTAATTTTACCTTGTTCAGTGTAGGCCACTGTTTCATTGTACCGTATTTAATGTCGGGCTCTGTTTAAATTTACCTTGTTCAGTGTAGGGCACTGTTTCATTGTACCGTATTTAATGTCGGGCTGTGTTGAAGTTTACATTGTTCAGTGTAGGGCACTGTTTTATTGTACTGTATTTAATGTCGGGCTGTGTTTAATTGTACATTGTTCACTGTAGGGCACTGATTCATTGTACTGTATTTAATGTCGGGCTCTGTTTAATTTTACCTTGCTCAGTGTAGGGCACTGTTTCATTGTACTGTATTTAATGTCGGGCTCTGTTTAATTTTACCTTGTTCAGTGTAGGGCACTGTTTCATTGTATCGTATTTAATGTCGGGCTGTGTTTAATTTTACATTGTTCAGTGTAGGGCACTGTTTCATTGTAACGTATTTAATGTCGGGCTGTGTTTAATTTTACCTTGTTCAGTGTAGGGCACTGTTTCACTGTACCGTATTTAATGTTGGGATGTGTTTAATTGTACATTGTTCACTGTAGGGCACTGTTTCATTGTACCGTATTTAATGTTGGGCTGTGTTTAATTGTACATTGTTCACTGTAGGGCACTGTTTCATTGTACCGTATTTAATGTTGGTCTCTGTTTAATTTTACCTTGCTCAGTGGAGGGCACTGTTACATTGTACTGTATTTAATGTCGTGCTCTGTTTAATTTTACATTGTTCACTGTAGGGCACTGTTTCATTGTACCGCATTTAATGTCGGGCTATGTTTAATTTTACATTGTTCACTGTAGGTCACTGTTTCATTGTACTGTATTTAATGTCGGGCTGTGTTTAATTTTACCTTGCTCAGTGTAGGGCACTGTTACATTTTACTGTATTTAATGTCGTTCTCTGTTTAATTTTACATTGTTCACTGTAGTGCACTGTTTCATTGTACCGTATTTAATGTCGGGCTATGTTTAATTTTACATTGTTCAGTGTAGGGCACTGTTTCATTGTACCGTATTTAATGTCGGGCTCTGTTTAATTTTACCTTGTTCAGTGTAGGGCACTGTTTCATATTACCGTATTTAATGTCGGGCTCTGTTTAATTTTACATTGTTGCTGGTAGGGCACTGATTCATTTTACCTTATTTAATGTCGTGCTGTGTTTAACTTTACATTGTTCACTGCAGGGCATTGTTTCATTGTACCGTATTTAATGTCGGGCTCTGTTTAATTTTACCTTGTTCACTGTTGGGCACTGTTTCATTGTCCCGTATTTAATGTCGGGCTCTGTTTAATTTTACATTATTCAGTGTAGGGCACTGTTTCATTGTACTGTCTTTAATATCGGGCTCTGTTTAATTTTGCCTTGTTTACTGTAGGTCACTGTTTCATTGTCCTGTATTTAATCCCGGGCTGTGTTTAATTTTACATTGTTCAGTGTAGGGCACTGATTCATTGTACCGTATTTAATGTCGGGCTGCGTTTAAGTTTACATTGTTCAGTGTAGGGTACTGTTTCATTGTACTGTATTTAATGACGGGCTCTGTTTAATTTTGCCTTGTTTACTGTAGGTCACTGTTTCATTGTACTGTATTTAATGTCGGACTCTGTTTAATTTTACCTTGTTCAGTGTAGGGCACTGTTTCATTGTACCGTATTTAATGTCGGGTTCTGTTTAATATTACCTTGTTCAGTGTAGGGCACTGTTTCATTTTACCGTATTTAATGTCGGGCTGTGTTTAAGTTTACATTATTCACTGTAGGTCACTGTTTCATTGCACCGTATTTAATGTCGGGCTCTGTTTAATTTTACATTATTCAGTGTAGGGCACTGTTTCATTGTACTGTCTTTAATGTCGGGCTCTGTTTAATTTTACCTTGTTGCTTGTAGGGCACTGTTTCATTGTACCGTATTTAGTGTCGGGCTCTGTTTAATTTTACCTTGTTCACTGTAGGTAACTGTTTCATTGCACCGTATTTAATGTCGGGCTGTGTTTAATTTTACATTGTTCAGTGTAGTGCACTGTTTCATTGTACCGTATTTAATGTCAGGCTGTGTTTAATTTTACATTGTTCACTGTAGGGCACTGTTTCATTGTACCGTATTTAATGTCGGGCTCTGTTTAATTTTACCTTGTTCAGTGTAGGGCACTGTTTCATTGTACCGTATTTAATGTCGGCCTGTGTTTAATTTTACCTTGTTCAGTGTAGGGCACTGTTTCATATTACCGGATTTAATGTCGGGCTCTGTTTAATTTTACATTGTTGCTGGTAGGGCACTGATTCATTGTACCGTATTTAATGACGTGCTGTGTTTAACTTTACATTGTTCACTGTAGGGCATTGTTTCATTGTGCTGTATTTAATGTTGGGCTCTGTTTAATTTTACCTTGTTCACTGTTGGGCACTGTTTCATTGTCCCGTATATAATGTCGGGCTCTGTTTAATTTTACATTATTCAGTGTAGAGCACTGTTTCATTGTACTGTCTTTAATGTCGGGCTCTGTTTAATTTTGCCTTGTTTACTGTAGGTCACTGTTTCATTGTCCTGTATTTAATGCCGGGCTGTGTTTAATTTTACATTGTTCAGTGTAGGGCACTGATTCATTGTACCGTATTTAATGTCGGGCTGCGTTTAAGTTTACATTGTTCAGTGTAGGGCACTGTTTCATTGTACTGTATTTAATGTCGGGCTCTGTTTAATTTTGCCTTGTTTACTGTAGGTCACTGTTTCATTGTACCGTATTTAATGTCGGGCTCTGTTTAATTTTACCTTGTTCAGTGTAGGGCACTGTTTCATTGTACCGTATTTAATGTCGGGCTGTGTTTAATTGTACATTGTTCACTGTGGGGCACTGTTTCATTGTACCGTATTTAATGTCGGGCTGTGTTTAATTGTACATTGTTCACTGTAGGGCACTGTTTCATTGTACTGTATTTAATGTCGGGCTCTGTTTAATTTTACCTTGTTCAGTGTAGGGCACTGTTTCATTGTACCGTATTTAATGTCGGGCTCTGTTTAATTTTACCTTGTTCAGTGTAGGGCACTGTTTCATTGTACCGTATTTAATGTCGGGCTGTGTTTAATTTTACATTGTTCCGTGTAGGGCACTGTTTCATTGTAACGTATTTAATGTCGGGCTGTGTTTAATTGTACCTTGTTCAGTGTAGGGCACTGTTTCATTGTACCGTATTTACTGTCGGGCTGTGTTTAATTGTACATTGTTCACTGTGGGGCACTGTTTCATTCTACCGTATTTAATGTCGGGCTGTGTTTAATTGTACATTGTTCACTGTAGGGCACTGTTTCATTGTACTGTATTTAATGTCGGGCTCTGTTTAATTTTACCTTGTTCAGTGTACGGCACTGTTTCATTGTACCGTATTTAATGTCGGGCTCTGTTTAATTTTACCTTGTTCAGTGTAGGGCACTGTTTCATTGTACCGTATTTAATGTCGGGCTGTGTTTAATTTTACATTGTTCAGTGTAGGGCACTGTTTCATTGTAACGTATTTAATGTAGGGCTGTGTTTAATTGTACATTGTTCACTGTGGGGCACTGTTTCATTGTACCGTATTTAATGTCGGGCTGTGTTTAATTGTACATTGTTCACTGTAGGGCACTGTTTCATTGTACTGTATTTAATGTCGGGCTCTGTTTAATTTTACCTTGTTCAGTGTAGGGCACTGTTTCATTGTACCGTATTTAATGTCGGGCTGTGTTTAATTGTACATTGTTCCGTGTAGGGCACTGTTTCATTGTAACGTATTTAATGTCGGGCTGTGTTTAATTTTACCTTGTTCAGTGTAGGGCACTGTTTCACTGTACCGTATTTAATGTTGGGCTGTGTTTAATTGTACATTGTTCACTGTAGGGCACTGTTTCATTGTACTGAATTTAATGTCGGGCTCTGTTTAATTTTACCTTGTTCAGTGTAGGGCACTGTTTCATTGTACCGTATTTAAAGTCGGGCTGTGTTTAATTTTACATTGTTCAGTGTAGGGCACTGTTTCATTGTAACGTATTTAATGTCGGGCTGTGTTTAATTTTACCTTGTTCAGTGTAGGGCACTGTTTCACTGTACCGTATTTAATGTTGGGCTGTGTTTAATTGTACATTGTTCACTGTAGGGCACTGTTTCATTGTACCGTATTTAATGTTGGGCTGTGTTTAATTGTACGTTGTTCACTGTAGGGCACTGTTTCATTGTACCGTATTTAATGTCGGGCTGTGTTTAATTTTACCTTGCTCAGTGGAGGGCACTGTTACATTGTACTGTATTTAATGTCGTGCTCTGTTTAATTTTACATTGTTCACTGTAGGGCACTGTTTCATTGTACCGTATTTAATGTCGGGCTATGTTTAATTTTACATTGTTCACTGTAGGTCACTGTTTCATTGTACTGTATTTAATGTCGGGCTCTGTTTAATTTTACCTTGTTCAGTGTAGGGCACTGTTTCATTGTACTGTATTTAATGTCGGGCTGTGTTTAATTTTACCTTGTTCAGTGTAGGGCACTGTTTCATTTTACCGTATTTAATGTCGGGCTGTGTTTAACTTTACATTGTTCACTGTAGGGCATTGTTTCATTGTACTGTATTTAATGTCGGGCTGTGTTTAATTTTACCTTGTTCAATGTTGGGCACTGATTCATTGTACCGTGTTTAATGTCGGGCTGTGTTTAAATTTACATTGTTCAGTGGAGGGCACTGTTTCATTGTACTGTATTTAATGTCGGGCTCTGTTTAATTTTGCCATGTTTACTGTAGGTCACTGTTTCATTGTACTGTATTTAATGTCGGGCTGTGTTTATGTTTACATTGTTCACTGTAGGTCACTGTTTCATTGCACCGTATTTAATGTCGGGCTGTGTTTAATTTTACCTTGTTCAGTGTAGTGCACTGTTTCATTCTACCGTATTTAATGTCGGGCTCTGTTTAATTTTACCTTGTTGCTTGTAGGGCACTGTTTCATTTTACTGTTTTTAATGTCGGGCTGTGTTTAATTTTACATTGTTCAGTGTAGGGCACTGATTCATTGTACCGTATTTAATGTCGGGCTCTGTTTAATTTTACATTGTTCACTGTAGGGCACTGTTTCATTGTACCGTATTTAATGTCGGGCTCTGTTTTATTTTACATTGTTCACATTAGGGCCCTGTTTCATTGTACTGTATTTAATGTCGGGCTCTGTTTAATTTTACGTTGTTCACTGTAGGGCACTATTTCATTGTACCGTATTTAATGTCTAGCTCTGTTTAATTTTACATTGTTGCTGGTAGGGCACTGATTCATTGTACCGTATTTAATGTCGGGCTGTGTTTAATTTTACATTGTTCACTGTAGGGCACTGTTTCATTGTACCGTATTTAATGTCGGGCTCTGTTTAATTTTACCTTATTCAGTGTAGGGCACTGTTTCATTGTACCGTATTTAATGTCGGGCTCTGTTTAATTTTACCTTGTTCAGTGTAGGGCACTGTTTCATTGTACCGTATTTACTGTCGGGCTGTGTTTAATTGTACACTGTTCACTGTAGGGCACTGTTTCATTGTACCGTATTTAATGTTGGGCTGTGTTTAATTGTACATTGTTCACTGTCGGGCACTGTTGCATTGTACCGTATTGAATGTCGGGCTGTGTTTAATTTTACCTTGCTCAGTGGAGGACACTGTTACATTGTACTGTATTTAATGTCGTGCTCTGTTTAATTTTACATTGTTCACTGTAGGGCACTGTTTCATTGTACCGAATTTAATGTCGGGCTATGTTTAATTTTACATTGTTCAGTGTAGGGCACTGTTTCATTGTACCGTATTTAATGTCGGGCTGTGTTTAATTGTACATTGTTCACTGTAGGGGACTGTTTCATTGTACTGTATTTAATGTCGTTCTCTGTTTAATTTTACATTGTTCACTGTAGGGCACTGTTTCATTGTACCGTATTTAATGTCGGGCTATGTTTAATTTTACATTGCTCAGTGTAGGGCACTGTTTCAGTGTACCGTATTTAATGTCGTGCTCTGTTTAATTTTACCTTGCTCAGTGGAGGGCACTGCTACATTGTACTGTATTTAATGTCGTGCTCTGTTTAATTTTACCTTGTTCACTGTAGGTCACTCTTTCATTGTCCCGTATTTAATGTCGGGCTCTGTTTAATTTTACATTATTCAGTGTAGGGCACTGTTTCGTTGTCCCGTATTTAATGTCGGGCTCTGTTTAATTTTACCTTGTTTAGTGTAGGGCAGTGTTTCATTTTACCGTATTTAATGTCGGGCTCTGTTTAATTTTACCTTGTTCAGTGTAGGGCACTGTTTCATTGTACCGTATTTAATGTCGGGCTCTGTTTAATTTTACCTTGTTCAGTGTAGGGCACTGTTTCATTGTACCGTATTTACTGTCGGGCTGTGTTTAATTGTACACTGTTCACTGTAGGGCACTGTTTCATTGTACCGTATTTAATGTTGGGCTGTGTTTAATTGTACATTGTTCACTGTCGGGCACTGTTGCATTGTACCGTATTGAATGTCGGGCTGTGTTTAATTTTACCTTGCTCAGTGGAGGACACTGTTACATTGTACTGTATTTAATGTCGTGCTCTGTTTAATTTTACATTGTTCACTGTAGGGCACTGTTTCATTGTACCGAATTTAATGTCGGGCTATGTTTAATTTTACATTGTTCAGTGTAGGGCACTGTTTCATTGTACCGTATTTAATGTCGGGCTGTGTTTAATTGTACATTGTTCACTGTAGGGGACTGTTTCATTGTACTGTATTTAATGTCGTTCTCTGTTTAATTTTACATTGTTCACTGTAGGGCACTGTTTCATTGTACCGTATTTAATGTCGGGCTATGTTTAATTTTACATTGCTCAGTGTAGGGCACTGTTTCAGTGTACCGTATTTAATGTCGTGCTCTGTTTAATTTTACCTTGCTCAGTGGAGGGCACTGCTACATTGTACTGTATTTAATGTCGTGCTCTGTTTAATTTTACCTTGTTCACTGTAGGGCACTCTTTCATTGTCCCGTATTTAATGTCGGGCTCTGTTTAATTTTACATTATTCAGTGTAGGGCACTGTTTCGTTGTCCCGTATTTAATGTCGGGCTCTGTTTAATTTTACCTTGTTTAGTGTAGGGCAGTGTTTCATTTTACCGTATTTAATGTCGGGCTGTGTTTAACTTTACATTGTTCACTGTAGGGCATTGTTTCATTGTGCTGTATTTAATGTTGGGCTCTGTTTAATTTTACATTGTTCACTGTTGGGCACTGTTTCATTGTCCCGTATTTAATGTCGGGCTCTGTTTAATTTTACATTATTCAGTGTAGGGCACTGTTTCATTGTACTGTCTTTAATGTCGGGCTCTGTTTAATTTTGCCTTGTTTACTGTAGGTCACTGTTTCATTGGACTGTATTTAATGCCGGGCTGTGTTTAATTTTGCATTGTTCAGTGTAGGGCACTGATTCATTGTACCGTATTTAATGTCGGGCTGTGTTTAAGTTTACATTGTTCAGTGTAGGGCACTGTTTCACTGTACCGTATTTAATGTTGGGCTGTGTTTAATTGTGAATTGTTCACTGTAGGGCAATGTTTCATTGTACTGTATTTAATGTCGGGCTCTGTTTAATTTTACCTTGTTCAGTGTAGGGCACTGTTTCATTGTACCGTATTTAATGTCGGGCTGTGTTTAATTTTACATTGTTCAGTGCAGGGCACTGTTTCATTGTAACGTATTTAATGTCGGGCTGTGTTTAATTTTACCTTGTTCAGTGTAGGGCACTGTTTCACTGTACCGTATTTAATGTTGGGATGTGTTTAATTGTACATTGTTCACTGTAGGGCACTGTTTCATTGTACCGTATTTTATGTTGGGCTGTGTTTAATTGTACATTGTTCACTGTAGGGCACTGTTTCATTGTACCGTATTTAATGTCGGGCTGTGTTTAATTTTACCTTGCTCAGTGGAGGGCACTGTTACATTGTACTGTATTTAATGTCGTGCTCTGTTTAATTTTACATTGTTCACTGTAGGGCACTGTTTCATTGTACCGCATTTAATGTCGGGCTATGTTTAATTTTACATTGTTCACTGTAGGTCACTGTTTCATTGTACTGTATTTAATGTCGGGCTGTGTTTAATTTTACCTTGTTCAGTGTAGGGCACTGTTTCATTGTACTGTATTTAATGTCGGGCTCTGTTTAATTTTACCTTGTTCAGTGTAGGGCACTGTTTCATTGTACCGTATTTAATGTCGGGCTGTGTTTAATTTTACATTGTTCAGTGTAGGGCACTGTTTCATTGTACTGTCTTTAATGTCGGGCTCTGTATAATTTTGCCTTGTTTACTGTAGGTCACTGGTTCATTGTACTGTATTTAATGCCGGGCTGTGTTTAATTTTACATTGTTCAGTGTCGGGCACTGTTTCATTGTACTGTATTTAATGTCGGGCTCTGTTTAATTTTACCTTGTTCAGTGTAGGGCACTGTTTCATTGTACCGTATTTAATGTCGGGCTCTGTTTAATTTTACCTTGTTCAGTGTAGAGCACTGTTTCATTTTACCGTATTTAATGTCGGGCTGTGTTTATGTTTACATTGTTCACTGTAGGTCACTGTTTCATTGCACCTTATTTAATGTCGGGCTCTGTTTAATTTTACATTGTTCAGTGTAGGGCACTGTTTCATTCTACCGTATTTAATGTCGGGCTCTGTTTAATTTTACCTTGTTGCTTGTAGGGCACCGTTTCATTTTACTGTATTTAATGTCGGGCTGTGTTTAATTTTACATTGTTCAGTGTAGGGCACTGATTCATTGTACCGTATTTAATGTCGGGCTCTGTTTAATTTTATATTGTTCACTGTAGGGCAATGTTTCATTCTAACGTATTTAATGTCGGGCTCTGTTTAATTTTACGTTGTTCACTGTAGGGCACTGTTTCATTGTACCGTATTTAATGTCTAGCTCTGTTTAATTTTACATTGTTGCTGGTAGGGCACTGATTCATTGTACCGTATTTAATGTCGTGCTGTGTTTAATTTTACATTGTTCACTGTAGGGCACTGTTTCATTGTACCGTATTTAATGTCGGGCTCTGTTTAATTTTACCTTGTTCAGTGTAGGCCACTGTTTCATTGTACCGTATTTAATGTCGGGCTCTGTTTAAATTTACCTTGTTCAGTGTAGGGCACTGTTTCATTGTACCGTATTTAATGTCGGGCTGTGTTGAAGTTTACATTGTTCAGTGTAGGGCACTGTTTTATTGTACTGTATTTAATGTCGGGCTGTGTTTAATTGTACATTGTTCACTGTAGGGCACTGATTCATTGTACTGTATTTAATGTCGGGCTCTGTTTAATTTTACCTTGCTCAGTGTAGGGCACTGTTTCATTGTACTGTATTTAATGTCGGGCTCTGTTTAGTTTTACCTTGTTCAGTGTAGGGCACTGTTTCATTGTACCGTATTTAATGTCGGGCTGTGTTTAATTTTACATTGTTCAGTGTAGGGCACTGTTTCATTGTAACGTATTTAATGTCGGGCTGTGTTTAATTTTACCTTGTTCAGTGTAGGGCACTGTTTCACTGTACCGTATTTAATGTTGGGATGTGTTTAATTGTACATTGTTCACTGTAGGGCACTGTTTCATTGTACCGTATTTAATGTTGGGCTGTGTTTAATTGTACATTGTTCACTGTAGGGCACTGTTTCATTGTACCGTATTTAATGTCGGGCTGTGTTTAATTTTACCTTGCTCAGTGGAGGGCACTGTTACATTGTACTGTATTTAATGTCGTGCTCTGTTTAATTTTACATTGTTCACTGTAGGGCACTGTTTCATTGTACCGCATTTAATGTCGGGCTATGTTTAATTTTACATTGTTCACTGTAGGTCACTGTTTCATTGTACTGTATTTAATGTCGGGCTGTGTTTAATTTTACCTTGCTCAGTGTAGGGCACTGTTACATTTTACTGTATTTAATGTCGTTCTCTGTTTAATTTTACATTGTTCACTGTAGTGCACTGTTTCATTGTACCGTATTTAATGTCGGGCTATGTTTAATTTTACATTGTTCAGTGTAGGGCACTGTTTCATTGTACCGTATTTAATGTCGGGCTCTGTTTAATTTTACCTTGTTCAGTCTAGGGCACTGTTTCATTGTACTGTCTTTAATGTCGGGCTCTGTTTAATTTTGCCTTGTTTACTGTAGGTCACTGTTTCATTGTACTGTATTTAATGCCGGGCTGTGTTTAATTTTACATTGTTCAGTGTAGGGCACTGATTCATTGTACCGTATTTAATGTCGGGCTGTGTTTAATTTTACCTTGTTCAGTGTTGGGCACTGTTTCATTGTCCCGTATTTAATGTCGGGCTCTGTTTAATTTTACATTATTCAGTGTAGGGCACTGTTTCATTGTACTGTCTTTAATGTCGGGCTCTGTATAATTTTGCCTTGTTTTCTGTAGGTCACTGGTTCATTGTACTGTATTTGATGCCGGGCCGTGTTTAATTTTACATTGTTCAGTGGAGGGCACTGTTTCATTGTACCGTATTTAATGCCGGGCTGTGTTTAATTTTACATTGTTCAGTGTCGGGCACTGTTTCATTGTACTGTATTTAATGACGGGCTCTGTTTAATTTTACCTTGTTCAGTGTAGGGCACTGTTTCATTGTACCGTATTTAATGTCGGGCTCTGTTTAATTTTACCTTGTTCAGTGTAGAGCACTGTTTCATTTTACCGTATTTAATGTCGGGCTGTGTTTATGTTTACATTGTTCACTGTAGGTCACTGTTTCATTGCACCTTATTTAATGTCGGGCTCTGTTTAATTTTACATTGTTCAGTGTAGGGCACTGTTTCATTCTACCGTATTTAATGTCGGGCTCTGTTTAATTTTACCTTGTTGCTTGTAGGGCACCGTTTCATTTTACTGTATTTAATGTCGGGCTGTGTTTAATTTTACATTGTTCAGTGTAGGGCACTGATTCATTGTACCGTATTTAATGTCGGGCTGTGTTTAATTTTACATTGTTCACTGTAGGGCAATGTTTCATTCTACCGTATTTAATGTCGGGCTCTGTTTTATTTTACATTGTTCACATTAGGGCCCTGTTTCATTGTACTGTATTTAATGTCGGGCTCTGTTTAATTTTACGTTGTTCACTGTAGGGCACTGTTTCATTGTACCGTATTTAATGTCTAGCTCTGTTTAATTTTACATTGTTGCTGGTAGGGCACTGATTCATTGTACCGTATTTAATGTCGTGCTGTGTTTAATTTTACATTGTTCACTGTAGGGCACTGTTTCATTGTACCGTATTTAATGTCGGGCTCTGTTTAATTTTACCTTGTTCAGTGTAGGGCACTGTTTCATCGTACCGTATTTAATGTCGGGCTCTGTTTAAATTTACCTTGTTCAGTGTAGGGCACTGTTTCATTGTACCGTATTTACTGTCGGGCTGTGTTTAATTGTACACTGTTCACTGTAGGGCACTGTTTCATTGTACCGTATTTAATGTCGGGCTCTGTTTAATTTTACCTTGTTCAGTGTAGGGCACTGTTTCATTGTACCGTATTTAATGTCGGGCTCTGTTTAATTTTACCTTGTTCAGTGTAGGGCACTGTTTCACTGTACCGTATTTAATGTTGAGCTGTGTTTAATTGTACATTGTTCACTGTAGGGCACTGTTTCATTGTACTGTATTTAATGTCGGGCTCTGTTTAATTTTACCTTGTTCAGTGTAGGGCACTGTTTCATTGTACCGTATTTAATGTCGGGCTGTGTTTAATTTTACATTGTTCAGTGTAGGGCACTGTTTCATTGTAACGTATTTAATGTCGGGCTGTGTTTAATTTTACCTTGTTCAGTGTAGGGCACTGTTTCACTGTTTAGTATTTAATGTTGGGCTGTGTTTAATTGTACATTATTCACTGTAGGGCACTGTTTCATTGTACCGTATTTAATGTTGGGCTGTGTTTAATTGTACATTGTTCACTGTCGGGCATTGTTTCATTGTACCGTATTTAATGTCGGGCTGTGTTTAATTTTACCTTGCTCAGTGGAGGACACTGTTACATTGTACTGTATTTAATGTCGTGCTCTGTTTAATTTTACATTGTTCACTGTAGGGCATTGTTTCATTGTACTGTATTTAATGTCGGGCTCTGTTTAATTTTACATTGTTCACTGTAGGGCACTGTTTCATTGTACCGTATTTAATGTCGGGCTATGTTTAATTTTACATTGTTCACTGTAGGTCACTGTTTCATTGTACTGTATTTAATGTCGTGCTGTGTTTAATTTTACCTTGCTCAGTGTAGGGCACTGTTACATTGTACTGTATTTAATGTCGTTCTCTGTTTAATTTTACATTGTTCACTGTAGGGCACTGTTTCATTGTACCGTATTTAATGTCGGGCTATGTTTAATTTTACATTGCTCAGTGTAGGGCACTGTTTCAGTGTACCGTATTTAATGTCGTGCTCTGTTTAATTTTACCTTGCTCAGTGGAGGGCACTATTACATTGTACTGTATTTAATGTCGTGCTCTCTTTAATTTTACATTGTTCACTGTCGGGCACTCTTTCATTGTCCCGTATTTAATGTCGGGCTCTGTTTAATTTTACATTATTCAGTGTAGGGCACTGTTTCATTGTACTGTATTTAATGTCGTGCTCTGTTTAATTTTACATTGTTCACTCAAGGGCACTGTTTCATTGTACCGTATTTAATGTTGGGCTCTGTCTAATTTTACCTTGTTCACTGTCGGGCACTGTTTCGTTGTCCCGTATTTAATGTCGGGCTCTGTTTAATTTTGCCTTGTTTACTGTAGGTCACTGTTTCATTGGACTGTATTTAATGCCGGGCTGTGTTTAATTTTGCATTGTTCAGTGTAGGGCACTGATTCATTGTACCGTATTTAATGTCGGGCTGTGTTTAAGTTTACATTGTTCAGTGTAGGGCATTGTTTTATTGTACTGTATTTAATGTCGGGCTCTGTTTAATTTTGCCTTGTTTACTGTAGCGCACTGTTTCATTGTACTGTATTTAATGTCGGGCTCTGTTTAATTTTACCTTGTTCAGTGTAGGGCACTGTTTCATTTTACCGTATTTAAAGTCGGGCTCTGTTTAATTTTACCTTGTTCAGTTTAGGGCACTGATTCATTTTACCGTATTTAATGTCGGGCTGTGTTTAAGTTTACATTGTTCAGTGTAGGGCACTGATTCATTGTACCGTATTTAATGTCGGGCTGTGTTTAAGTTTACATTGTTCAGTGTAGGGCACTGTTTCATTGTACTGTACTTAATGTCGGGCTGTGTTTAATTTTACATAGTTCAGTGCAGGGCACTGTTTCACTGTACCGTATTTAATGTCGGGCTCTGTTTAATTGTACATTGTGCAGTGTAGGGCACTGTTTCATTTTACCGTATTTAATGTCGGGCTGTGTTTAATTTTACCTTGATCAGTGTAGGGCACTGTTTCATTGTACCGTATTTAATGTCGGGCTGTGTTTAATTGTACATTGTTCACTGCAGGGCACTGTTTCATTGTACCGTATTTAATGTCGGGCTGTCTTTAATTGTACATTGTTCACTGTAGGGCACTGTTTCATTGTACCGTATTTAATGTCGGGCTGTGTTTAATTTTACCTTGCTCAGTGGAGGGCACTGTTACATTGTACTGTATTTAATGTCGTGCTCTGTTTAATTTTACATTGTTCACTATAGGGCATTGTTTCATTGTACCGTATTTAATGTTGGGCTCTGTTTAATTTTACCTTGTTCACTGTCGGGCACTGTTTCGTTGTCCCGTATTTAATGTCGGGCTCTGTTTAATGTTACATTGTTCAGTGTAGGGCACTGTTTCATTGTACCGTATTTAATGTTGGGCTCTGTTTAATTTTACCTTGTGCACTGTCGGGCACTGTTTCGTTGTCCCGTATTTAATGTAGGGCTCTGTTTAATGTTACATTGTTCAGTGTAGGGCACTGTTTCATTGTACCGTATTTAATGTCGGGCTGTGTTTAACTTTACATTGTTCACTGTAGGGCACTGTTTCATTGTGCTGTATTTAATGTTGGGCTCTGTTTAATTTTACCTTGTTCACTGTTGTGCACTGTTTCATTGTCCCGTATTTAATGTCGGGCTCTGTTTAATTTTATATTATTCAGTGTAGGTCACTGTTTCATAGTACTGTATTTAATACCGGGCTGTGTTTAATTTTACATTGTTCAGTGTAGGGCACTGATTCATTGTACCGTATTTAATGTCGGGCTGTGTTTAAGTTTACGTTGTTCAGTGTAGGGCACTGTTTCATTGTACTGTATTTAATGTAGGGCTCTGTTTAATTTTGCGTTGTTTACTGTAGGTCACTGTTTCATTGTACTGTATTTAATGTCGGGCTCTGTTTTATTTTACATTGTTCACATTAGGGCCCTGTTTCATTGTACTGTATTTAACGTCGGGCTCTGTTTAATTTTACGTTGTTCACTGTAGGGCACTGTTTCATTGTACCGTATTTAATGTCGGGTTCTGTTTAATTTTACATTGTTGCTGGTAGGGCACTGATTCATTGTACCGTATTTAATGTCGGGCTGTGTTTAATTTTACATTGTTCACTGTAGGGCACTGTTTCATTGTAACTTTTTTAATGTCGGGCTCTGTTTAATTTTACCTTGTTCAGTGTAGGGCACTGTTTCATTGTACCGTATTTACTGTCGGGCTGTGTTTAATTGTACATTGTTCACTGTAGGGCACTGTTTCATTGTACCGTATTTAATGTCGGGCTGTGTTTAATTGTTCATTGTTCACTGTAGGGCACTGTTTCATTGTACTGTATTTAATGTCGGGCTCTGTTTAATTTTACCTTGTTCAGTGTAGGGCACTGTTTCATTGTATCGTATTTAATATCGGGCTGTGTTTAATTTTACCTTGTTCAGTGTAGGGCACTGTTTCATATTACCGTATTTAATGTCGGGCTGTGTTTGATTGTACATTGTTCACTGTAGGACACTGTTTCATTGTACCGTATTTAATGTTGGGCTGTGTTTAATTTTACCTTGCTCAGTGGAGGGCACTGTTACATTGTACTGTATTTAATGTCGGGCTCTGTTTAATTTTACCTCGTTGCATGTAGGGCACTGTTTCATTGTACTGTATTTAATGTCGGGCTCTGTTTAATTTTACCTTGTTCACTGTAGGGCACTGTTTCATTGTACTGTATTTAATGTCGGGCTCTGTTTAATTTTACCTTGTTCACTGTAGGTCACTGTTTCATTGTACTGTATTTAATGTCGGGCTTTGTTTAATTTTACCTTGTTCAGTGTAGGGCACCGTTTCATTTTACCGTATGTAATGTCGGGCTGTGTTTAACTTTACATTGTTCACTGTAGGGCATTGTTTCATTGTGCTGTATTTAATGTCGGGCTCTGTTTAATTTTACATTATTCAGTGTAGGGCACTGTTTCATTGTACAGTCTTTAATGACGGGCTCTGTTTAATTTTGCCTTGTTTACTGTAGGTCACTGTTTCATTGTACTGTATTTAATGCCGGGCTGTGTTTAATTTAACATTGTTCAGTGTAGGGCACTGTTTCATTTTACCGTATTTAATGTCGGGCTGTGTTTAATTTTACCTTGTTCAGTGTAGGGCACTGTTTCATTGTACCGTATTTAATGTCGGGCTGTGTTTAATTGTACATTGTTCATAGTAGGGCACTGTTTCATTGTACCGTATTTAATGTCGGGCTCTGTTTAATTTTGCCTTGTTTACTGTAGGTCACTGTTTCATTGTACTGTATTTAATGTCGGGCTCTGTTTAATTTTACCTTGTTCAGTGTAGGGCACTGTTTCCTTGTACCGTATTTAATGTCGGGCTCTGTTTAAATATACCTTGTTCAGTGTAGGGCACTGTTTCATTTTACCGTATTTAATGTCGGGCTGTGTTTAACTTTACATTGTTCACTGTAGGGCATTGTTTCATTGTGCTGTATTTAATGTCGGGCTCTGTTTAATTTTACATTATTCAGTGTAGGGCACTGTTTCATTGTACTGTCTTTAATGTCGGGCTGTGTTTAATTGTACATTGTTCACTGTAGGGCACTCTTTCATTGTGCCGTATTTAATGTTGGGCTCTGTTTAATTTTACCTTGTTCAGTGTAGGGCACTGTTTCCTTGTACCGTATTTAATGTCGGGCTCTGTTTAAATATACCTTGTTCAGTGTAGGGCACTGTTTCATTTTACCGTATTTAATGTCGGGCTGTGTTTAACTTTACATTGTTCACTGTAGGGCATTGTTTCATTGTGCTGTATTTAATGTCGGGCTCTGTTTAATTTTACGTTATTCAGTGTAGGGCACTGTTTCATTGTACTGTCTTTAATGTCGGGCTGTGTTTAATTGTACATTGTTCACTGTAGGGCACTCTTTCATTGTGCCGTATTTAATGTTGGGCTCTGTTTAATTTTACATTGTTCAGTGTAGGGCACTGTTTCATTGTACCGTATTTAATGTCGGGCTGTGTTTAATTTTACCTTGCTCAGTGGACGGCACTGTTACAGTGTACTGTATTTAATGTCGGGCTCTCTTTAAATATACCTTGTTCAGTGTAGGGCACTGTTTCATTTTACCGTATTTAATGTCGGGCTGTGTTTAACTTTACATTGTTCACTGTAGGGCATTGTTTCATTGTGCTGTATTTAATGTCGGGCTCTGTTTAATTTTACATTATTCAGTGTAGGGCACTGTTTCATTGTACTGTCTTTAATGTCGGGCTGTGTTTAATTGTACATTGTTCACTGTAGGGCACTCTTTCATTGTGCCGTATTTAATGTTGGGCTCTGTTTAATTTTACATTGTTCAGTGTAGGGCACTGTTTCATTGTACCGTATTTAATGTCGGGCTGTGTTTAATTTTACCTTGCTCAGTGGACGGCACTGTTACAGTGTACTGTATTTAATGTCGTGCTCTGTTTAATTTTACATTGTTCACTGTCGGGCACTGTTTCATTGTCCCGTATTTAATGTCGGGCTCTGTTTAATGTTACATTGTTCAGTGTAGGTCACTGTTTCATTGTACTGTATTTAATGTCGGGCTGTGTTTAATTTTACATTGTTCAGTGTAGGGCACTGTTTCATTGTACTGTATTTAATGTAGGGCTCTGTTTAATTTTACCTTGTTCAGTGTAGGGCACTGTTTCATTGTACTGTATTTAATGTCGGGCTCTGTTTAATTTTGCCTTGTTTACTGTAGGTCACTGTTTCATTGTACCGTATTTAATGTCGGGCTGTGTTTAAGTTTACGTTGCTCAGTGGAGGGCACTGTTACATTGTACTGTATTTAATGTCGGGCTCTGTTCAATTTTGCCTTGTTTACTGTAGGTCACTGTTTCATTGTACTGTATTTAATGTCGTGCTCTGTTTAATTTTACCTTGTTCAGTGTAGGGCACTGTTTCCTTGTACCGGATTTAATGTCGGGCTCTGTTTAAATATACCTTGTTCAGTGTAGGGCAGTGTTTCATTTTACCGTATTTAATGTCGGGCTGTGTTTAACTTTACATTGTTCACTGTAGGGCATTGTTTCATTGTGCTGTATTTAATGTCGGGCTCTGTTTAATTTTACATTATTCAGTGTAGGGCACTGTTTCATTGTACTGTCTTTAATGTCGGGCTGTGTTTAATTTTACATTGTTCAGTGTAGGGCACTGATTCATTGTACTGTATTTAATGTCGGGCTCTGTTTAATTTTACATTTACAGTGTAGGGCACTGTTTCACTGTACCGTATTTAATGTCGGGCTCTGTTTAATTTTACATTGTTCAGTGTAGGGCACTGTTTCATTGTACCGTATTTACTGTCGGGCTGTGTTTCATTGTACATTGTTCAATGTAGGGCACTGTTTCATTGTACCGTATTTAATGTCGGGCAGTGTTTTATTTTACATTGTTCACTGTAGGGCACTGTTTCATTGTACCGTATTTAATGTCGGGCTGTGTTTAACTTTACATTGTTCACTGTAGGGCACTGTTTCATTTTACCGTATTTAATGTCGGGCTGTGTTTAATTTTACCTTGTTCAGTGTAGGGCACTGTTTCATTGTACCGTATTTAATGTCGGGCTGTGTTTAATTGTACATTGTTCACTGTAGGGCACTGTTTCATTGTACCGTATTTAATGTCGGGCTGTGTTTAATTTTACCTTGCTCAGTGGAGGACACTGTTACATTGTACTGTATTTAATGTCGTGCTCTGTTTAATCTAAAATTGTTCACTGTAGGGCACTGTTTCATTGTCCCGTATTTAATGTTGGGCTCTGTTTAATTTTACCTTGTTCACTGTCGGGCACTGTTTCGTTGTCCCGTATTTAATGTCGCGCTCTGTTTAATGTTCCATTGTTCAGTGTAGGTCACTGTTTCATTGTACTGTATTTAATGTCGGGCTCTGTTTAATTTTACCTTGTTCAGTGTAGGGCACTGTTTCCTTGTACCGTATTTAATGTCGGGCTCTGTTTAAATATACCTTGTTCAGTGTAGGGCACTGTTTCATTTTACCGTATTTAATGTCGGGCTGTGTTTAACTTTACATTGTTCACTGTAGGGCATTGTTTCATTGTGCTGTATTTAATGTCGGGCTCTGTTTAATTTTACATTATTCATTGTAGGGCACTGTTTCATTGTACTGTCTTTAATGTCGGGCTGTGTTTAATTTTACATTGTTCAGTGTCGGGCACTGATTCATTGTACTGTATTTAATGTCGGGCTCTGTTTAATTTTACATTGTTCAGTGTAGGGCACTGTTTCACTGTACCGTATTTAATGTCGGGCTCTGTTTAATTTTACATTGTTCAGTGTAGGGCACTGTTTCATTGTACCGTATTTACTGTCGGGCTGTGTTTCATTGTACATTGTTCAATGAAGGGCACTGTTTCATTGTACCGTATTTAATGTCGGGCATTGTTTTATTTTACATTGTTCACTGTAGGGCACTGTTTCATTGTACCGTATTTAATGTCGGGCTCTGTTTAATTTTACCAAGTTCAGTGTAGGGCACTGTTTCATTGTACTGTATTTAATGTCGGGCTGTGTTTAATTTTACATTATTCAGTGTAGGGCACTGTTTCATTGTACTGTCTTTAATGTCGGGCTCTGTATAATTTTGCCTTGTTTACTGTAGGTCACTGGTTCATTGTACTGTATTTAATGCCGGGCTGTGTTTAATTTTACATTGTTCAGTGGAGGGCACTGTTTCATTGTACCGTATTTAATGTCGTGCTCTGTTTAATTTTACATTGTTCACTGTAGGGCACTGTTTCATTGTACCGTATTTAATGTCGGGCTATGTTTAATTTTACATTGTTCACTGGAGGTCACTGTTTCATTGTACTGTATTTAATGTAGGTCTGTGTTTAATTTTACATTCTTCACTGTAGGGCATTGTTTCATTGTGCTGTATTTAATGTTGGGCTCTGTTTAATTTTACCTTGTTCACTGTCGGGCACAGTTTCATTGTCCCTTATTTAATGTCGGGCTCTGTTTAATGTTACATTATTCAGTGTAGGGCACTGTTTCATTGTACTGTATTTAATGTTGGGCTCTGTTTAATTTTGCCTTGTTTACTGTAGGGCACTGTTTCACTGTACCGTATTTATTGTCGGGCTGTGTTTAATTTTACCTTGTTTACTGTAGGGCACTGTTTCATTGTACTGTATTTAATGTCGGGCTCTGTTTAATTTTACCTTGTTCAGTGTAGGGCACTGTTTCATTGTATCGTATTTAATATCGGGCTGTGTTTAATTTTACCTTGTTCAGTGTAGGGCACTGTTTCATATTACCGTATTTAATGTCGGGCTGTGTTTGATTGTACATTGTTCACTGTAGGACACTGTTTCATTGTACCGTATTTAATGTTGGGCTGTGTTTAATTTTACCTTGCTCAGTGGAGGGCACTGTTACATTGTACTGTATTTAATGTCGGGCTCTGTTTAATTTTACCTCGTTGCATGTAGGGCACTGTTTCATTGTACTGTATTTAATGTCGGGCTCTGTTTAATTTTACCTTGTTCACTGTAGGGCACTGTTTCATTGTACTGTATTTAATGTCGGGCTCTGTTTAATTTTACCTTGTTCACTGTAGGTCACTGTTTCATTGTACTGTATTTAATGTCGGGCTTTGTTTAATTTTACCTTGTTCAGTGTAGGGCACCGTTTCATTTTACCGTATGTAATGTCGGGCTGTGTTTAACTTTACATTGTTCACTGTAGGGCATTGTTTCATTGTGCTGTATTTAATGTCGGGCTCTGTTTAATTTTACATTATTCAGTGTAGGGCACTGTTTCATTGTACAGTCTTTAACGACGGGCTCTGTTTAATTTTGCCTTGTTTACTGTAGGTCACTGTTTCATTGTACTGTATTTAATGCCGGGCTGTGTTTAATTTAACATTGTTCAGTGTAGGGCACTGTTTCATTTTACCGTATTTAATGTCGGGCTGTGTTTAATTTTACCTTGTTCAGTGTAGGGCACTGTTTCATTGTACCGTATTTAATGTCGGGCTGTGTTTAATTGTACATTGTTCATAGTAGGGCACTGTTTCATTGTACCGTATTTAATGTCGGGCTCTGTTTAATTTTGCCTTGTTTACTGTAGGTCACTGTTTCATTGTACTGTATTTAATGTCGGGCTCTGTTTAATTTTACCTTGTTCAGTGTAGGGCACTGTTTCCTTGTACCGTATTTAATGTCGGGCTCTGTTTAAATATACCTTGTTCAGTGTAGGGCACTGTTTCATTTTACCGTATTTAATGTCGGGCTGTGTTTAACTTTACATTGTTCACTGTAGGGCATTGTTTCATTGTGCTGTATTTAATGTCGGGCTCTGTTTAATATTACATTATTCAGTGTAGGGCACTGTTTCATTGTACTGTCTTTAATGTCGGGCTGTGTTTAATTGTACATTGTTCACTGTAGGGCACTCTTTCATTGTGCCGTATTTAATGTTGGGCTCTGTTTAATTTTACATTGTTCAGTGTAGGGCACTGTTTCATTGTACCGTATTTAATGTCGGGCTGTGTTTAATTTTACCTTGCTCAGTGGACGGCACTGTTACAGTGTACTGTATTTAATGTCGGGCTCTGTTTAAATATACCTTGTTCAGTGTAGGGCACTGTTTCATTTTACCGTATTTAATGTCGGGCTGTGTTTAACTTTACATTGTTCACTGTAGGGCATTGTTTCATTGTGCTGTATTTAATGTCGGGCTCTGTTTAATTTTACATTATTCAGTGTAGGGCACTGTTTCATTGTACTGTCTTTAATGTCGGGCTGTGTTTAATTGTACATTGTTCACTGTAGGGCACTCTTTCATTGTGCCGTATTTAATGTTGGGCTCTGTTTAATTTTACATTGTTCAGTGTAGGGCACTGTTTCATTGTACCGTATTTAATGTCGGGCTGTGTTTAATTTTACCTTGCTCAGTGGACGGCACTGTTACAGTGTACTGTATTTAATGTCGTGCTCTGTTTAATTTTACATTGTTCACTGTCGGGCACTGTTTCATTGTCCCGTATTTAATGTCGGGCTCTGTTTAATGTTACATTGTTCAGTGTAGGTCACTGTTTCATTGTACTGTATTTAATGTCGGGCTGTGTTTAATTTTACATTGTTCAGTGTAGGGCACTGTTTCATTGTACTGTATTTAATGTAGGGCTCTGTTTAATTTTACCTTGTTCAGTGTAGGGCACTGTTTCATTGTACTGTATTTAATGTCGGGCTCTGTTTAATTTTGCCTTGTTTACTGTAGGTCACTGTTTCATTGTACCGTATTTAATGTCGGGCTGTGTTTAATTTTACGTTGCTCAGTGGAGGGCACTGTTACATTGTACTGTATTTAATGTCGGGCTCTGTTCAATTTTGCCTTGTTTACTGTAGGTCACTGTTTCATTGTACTGTATTTAATGTCGGGCTCTGTTTAATTTTACCTTGTTCAGTGTAGGACACTGTTTCCTTGTACCGTATTTAATGTCGGGCTCTGTTTAAATATACCTTGTTCAGTGTAGGGCAGTGTTTCATTTTACCGTATTTAATGTCGGGCTGTGTTTAACTTTACATTGTTCACTGTAGGGCATTGTTTCATTGTGCTGTATTTAATGTCGGGCTCTGTTTAATTTTACATTATTCAGTGTAGGGCACTGTTTCATTGTACTGTCTTTAATGTCGGGCTGTGTTTAATTTTACATTGTTCAGTGTAGGGCACTGATTCATTGTACTGTATTTAATGTCGCGCTCTGTTTAATTTTACATTTACAGTGTAGGGCACTGTTTCACTGTACCGTATTTAATGTCGGGCTCTGTTTCATTTTACATTGTTCAGTGTAGGGCACTGTTTCATTGTACCGTATTTACTGTCGGGCTGTGTTTCATTGTACATTGTTCAATGTAGGGCACTGTTTCATTGTACCGTATTTAATGTCGGGCAGTGTTTTATTTTACATTGTTCACTGTAGGGCACTGTTTCATTGTACCGTATTTAATGTCGGGCTGTGTTTAACTTTACATTGTTCACTGTAGGGCACTGTTTCATTTTACCGTATTTAATGTCGGGCTGTGTTTAATTTTACCTTGTTCAGTGTAGGGCACTGTTTCATTGTACCGTATTTAATGTCGGGCTGTGTTTAATTGTACATTGTTCACTGTAGGGCACTGTTTCATTGTACCGTATTTAATGTCGGGCTGTGTTTAATTTTACCTTGCTCAGTGGAGGACACTGTTACATTGTACTGTATTTAATGTCGTGCTCTGTTTAATCTAAAATTGTTCACTGCAGGGCACTGTTTCATTGTCCCGTATTTAATGTTGGGCTCTGTTTAATTTTACCTTGTTCACTGTCGGGCACTGTTTCGTTGTCCCGTATTTAATGTCGCGCTCTGTTTAATGTTCCATTGTTCAGTGTAGGGCACTTTTTCATTGTACTGTATTTAATGTCGGGCTCTGTTTAATTTTGCCTTGTTTACTGTAGGTCACTGTTTCATTGTACTGTATTTAATGTCGGGCTCTGTTTAATTTTACCTTGTTCAGTGTAGGGCACTGTTTCCTTGTACCGTATTTAATGTCGGGCTCTGTTTAAATATACCTTGTTCAGTGTAGGGCACTGTTTCATTTTACCGTATTTAATGTCGGGCTGTGTTTAACTTTACATTGTTCACTGTAGGGCATTGTTTCATTGTGCTGTATTTAATGTCGGGCTCTGTTTAATTTTACATTATTCATTGTAGGGCACTGTTACATTGTACTGTCTTTAATGTCGGGCTGTGTTTAATTTTACATTGTTCAGTGTCGGGCACTGATTCATTGTACTGTATTTAATGTCGGGCTCTGTTTAATTTTACATTGTTCAGTGTAGGGCACTGTTTCACTGTACCGTATTTAATGTCGGGCTCTGTTTAATTTTACATTGTTCAGTGTAGGGCACTGTTTCATTGTACCGTATTTACTGTCGGGCTGTGTTTCATTGTACATTGTTCAATGTAGGGCACTGTTTCATTGTACCGTATTTAATGTCGGGCATTGTTTTATTTTACATTGTTCACTGTAGGGCACTGTTTCATTGTACCGTATTTAATGTCGGGCTCTGTTTAATTTTACCAAGTTCAGTGTAGGGCACTGTTTCATTGTACTGTATTTAATGTCGGGCTGTGTTTAATTTTACATTATTCAGTGTAGGGCACTGTTTCATTGTACTGTCTTTAATGTCGGGCTCTGTATAATTTTGCCTTGTTTACTGTAGGTCACTGGTTCATTGTACTGTATTTAATGCCGGGCTGTGTTTAATTTTACATTGTTCAGTGGAGGGCACTGTTTCATTGTACCGTATTTAATGTCGTGCTCTGTTTAATTTTACATTGTTCACTGTAGGGCACTGTTTCATTGTACCGTATTTAATGTCGGGCTATGTTTAATTTTACATTGTTCACTGTAGGTCACTGTTTCATTGTACTGTATTTAATGTAGGTCTGTGTTTAATTTTACATTCTTCACTGTAGGGCATTGTTTCATTGTGCTGTATTTAATGTTGGGCTCTGTTTAATTTTACCTTGTTCACTGTCGGGCACAGTTTCATTGTCCCTTATTTAATGTCGGGCTCTGTTTAATGTTACATTGTTCAGTGTAGGGCACTGTTTCATTGTACTGTATTTAATGTTGGGCTCTGTTTAATTTTGCCTTGTTTACTGTAGGGCACTGTTGCACTGTACCGTATTTATTGTCGGGCTGTGTTTAATTTTACCTTGTTTACTGTAGGGCATTGTTTCATTGTACTGTATTTAATGTCGGGCTCTGTTTAATTTTACCTTGTTCAGTGTAGGGCACCGTTTCATTGTACCGTATTTAATGGCGGGCTGTGTTTAATTGTACATTGTTCACTGTGGGGCAGTGTTTCATTTTACTGTATTTAATGTCGGGCTCTGTTTAATTTTACCTTGTTCAGTGTCGGGCACTGTTTCATTGTACCGTATTTAATGTCGAGCTTTGTTTAATTTTACATTGTTCAGTGTAGGGCACTGTTTCATTGTACTGTATTTAATGTCGGGCTCTGTTTAATTTTACATTGTTCACTGTAGGGCACTGTTTCATTGTACCGAATTTAATGTCGGGCTATGTTTAATTTTACATTGTTCACTGTAGGGCACTGTTTCATTGTACCGTATTTAATGTCGGGCTGTGTTTAATTGTACATTGTTCACTGTAGGGCACTGTTTCATTGTACCGTATTTAATGTCGGGCTGTGTTTAATTGTACATTGTTCACTGTAGGGCACTGTTTCATTGTACTGTATATAATATCGGGCTGTGTTTAAGTTTACATTGTTCACTGTAGGGCACAGTTTCATTTTACTGTATTTAATGTCGGGCTCTGTTTCACTTTACCTTGTTCAGTGTAGGGAACTGTTTCATTGTACCGTATTTAATGTCGGGCTCTGTTTAATTGTGCCTTGTTCAGTGTAGGACACTGTTTCATTGTACTGTATTTAATGTCGGGCTCTGTTTAATTTTGCCTTTTTTACTGTAGGTCACTGTTTCATTGTCCCGTATTTAATGTCGGGCTCTGTTTAATTTTACCTTGTTCACTGTAGGTCACTGTTTCATTGTACCGTATTTAATGTCGGGCTGTGTTTAATTTTACCTTGCTCAGTGGAGGGCACTGTTACATTGTACTGTATTTAATGTCGGGCTCTGTTTAATTTTGCCTTGTTTACTGTAGGTCACTGTTTCATTGTACTGTATTTAATGTCGGGCTCTGTTTAATTTTACCTTGTTCAGTGTAGGGC
This sequence comes from Scyliorhinus torazame, assembly GCF_047496885.1. NCBI lineage: Eukaryota > Metazoa > Chordata > Chondrichthyes > Carcharhiniformes > Scyliorhinidae > Scyliorhinus > Scyliorhinus torazame. The sequence continues at coordinate 2,074,512 of NW_027307762.1, read as the reverse complement.
ACTGTTTCATTGTAACGTATTTAATGTGGGGCTCTGTTTAATTTTACCTTGTTCAGTGTAGGGCACTGTTTCATTTTACCGTATTTAATGTCGGGCTGTGTTTAATTTTACATTGTTCACTGTAGGGCATTGTTTCATTGTGCTGTATTTAATGTTGGGCTCTGTTTAATTTTACCTTGTTCACTGTAGGTCACTGTTTCATTGTACCGTATTTAATGTCGGGCTGTGTTTAATTTTACCTTGCTCAGTGGAGGGCACTGTTACATTGTACTGTATTTAATGTCGGGCTCTGTTTAATTTTGCCTTGTTTACTGTAGGTCACTGTTTCATTGTACTGTATTTAATGTCGGGCTCTGTTTAATTTTACCTTGTTCAGTGTAGGGCACTGTTTCATTGTACCGTATTTAATGTCGGGCTCTGTTTAATTTTACCTTGTTCAGTGTAGGGCACTGTTTCATTTTACCGTATTTAATGTCGGGCTGTGTTTAATTTTACATTGTTCACTGTAGGGCATTGTTTCATTGTGCTGTATTTAATGTTGGGCTCTGTTTAATTTTACATTGTTCAGTGTAGGGCACTGTTTCATTGTACTGTATTTAATGTCGGGCTCTGTTTAATTTTACATTGTTCAGTGTAGGGCACTGTTTCATTTTACCGTATTAAATGTCGGGCTGTGTTTAATTTTACCTTGTTCAGTGTAGGGCACTGTTTCATTTTACCGTATTTAATGTCGGGCTGTGTTTAATTTTACATTGTTCACTGTCGGGCATTGTTTCATTGTGCTGCATTTAATGTTGGTCTCTGTTTAATTTTACCTTGTTCACTGTCGGGCACTGTTTCATTGTCCCGTATTTAATGTCGGGCTCTGTTTAATTTTACATTGTTGAGTGTAGGGCACTGTTTCATTGTACTGTATATAAAGTCGGGCTGTGTTTAATTTTACATTGTTCAGTGTAGGGCACTGTTTCATTGTACCGTATTTAATGTCGGGCTGTGTTTAATTTTACCTTGTTCAGTGTAGGGCACTGTTTCATTGCACTGTATTTAATGTCGGGCTCTGTTTAATTTTACCTTGTTCAGTGTAGGGCACTGTTTCATTGTACCGTATTTAATGTCGGGCTGTGTTTAATTGTACATTGTTCACTGTAGGGCACTGTTTCATTGTACCGTATTTAGTGTCGCGCTGTGTTTAATTGTACATTGTTCACTTTAGGGCACTGTTTCATTGTACTGTATTTAATGTCGGGCTGTGTTTAATTTTACCTTGTTCAGTGTAGGGCACTGTTTCATTGTACCGTATTTAATGTCGGGCTGTGTTTAATTTTACATTGTTCAGTGTAGGGCACTGTTTCATTGTACCGTATTTAATGTCGGGCTATGTTTAATTTTTCATTGTTCAGTGTAGGGCACTGTTTCATTGTACCGTATTTAATGTCGGGCTGTGTTTAATTGTACATTGTTCACTGTCGGGCACTGTTTCATTTTACCGTATTTAATGTCGGGCTGTGTTTAATTGTACATTGTTCACTGTCGGGCACTGTTTCATTGTCCCGTACTTAATGTCGGGCTTTGTTTAATGTTACATTGTTAAGTGTAGGGCATGTTTCATTGTACTGTATTTAATGTCGGGCTCTGTTTAATTTTGCCTTGTTTACTGTAGGTCACTGTTTCATTGTACTGTATTTAATGTCGGGCTCTGTATAATTTTACCTTGTTCAGTGTAGGACAGTGTTTCATTGTACCGTATTTAATGTCGAGCTCTGTTTAATTTTACCTTGCTCAGTGTAGGACACTGTTTCATTTTACCTTAGTTAATGTCGGGCTGGGTTTAATTTTACATTGTTCACTGTAGGGCATTGTTTCATTGTGCTGTATTTAATGTCGGGCTCTGTTTCGTTTTACCTTGTTCAGTGTAGGGCACTGTTTCATTTTACCGTATTTAATGTCGGGCTGTGTTTAATATTACATTGTTCACTGTAGGGCATTGTTTCATTGTGCTGTATTTCATGTTGGGCTCTGTTTAATTTTACCTTGTTCAGTGTAGGGCACTGTTTCATTGAACCGTATTTAATGTCGGGCTGTGTTTAATTTTACATTGTTCAGTGTCGGGCACTGTTTTACGGTACCGTATTTAATGTCGGGCTCTGTTTAGTTTTACATTGTTCAGTGTAGGGCACTATTTCATTAAACCGTATTTAATGTCGGGCTGTGTTTTATTTTACATTGTTCAGTGTAGGGCACTGATTCATTGCACCGTATTTAATGTCGGGCTCTGTTTAATTTTACAATGTTCAGTGTAGGGCACTGTTTCATTGTACCGTATTCAATGTCGGGCTGTGTTTAATTGTACATTGTTCACTGTAGGGCACTGTTTCATTGTACCGTATTTAGTGTCGGGCTGTGTTTAATTGTACATTGTTCACTGTAAGGCACTGTTTCATTGTACTGTATTTAATGTCGGGCTCTGTTTAATTTTACCTTGTTCAGTGTAGGGCACTGTTTCATTGTACCGTATTTAATGTCTGGCTGTGTTTAATTTTACCTTGCTCAGTGGAGGGCACTGTTTCATTGTACCGTATTTAATGTCGGGCTATGTTAAATTTTACATTGTTCACTGTAGGTCACTGTTTCATTGTACTGTATTTAATGTCGGGCTGTGTTTAATTTTGCATTCTTCACTGTAGGGCACTGTTTCATTGTACTGTATTTAATGTCGCGCTCTGTTTAATTTTACATTGTTCACTGTAGGGCACTGTTTCATTGAACCGTATTTAATGTCGGGCTGTGTTTAATTGTACATTGTTCACTTTAGGGCACTGTTTCATTGTACCGTATTTAGTGTCGCGCTGTGTTTAATTGTACATTGTTCACTTTAGGGCACTGTTTCATTGTACTGTATTTAATGTCGGGCTGTGTTTAATTTTACCTTGTTCAGTGTAGGGCACTGTTTCATTGTACCGTATTTAATGTCGGGCTGTGTTTAATTTTACATTGTTCAGTGAAGGGCACTGTTTCATTGTACCGTATTTAATGTCGGGCTGTGTTTAATTTTACCTTGTACAGTGTAGGGCACTGTTTCATTTTACCGTATTTAATGTCGGGCTGTGTTTAATTGTACATTGTTCACTGTCGGGCACTGTTTCATTGTCCCGTACTTAATGTCGGGCTTTGTTTAATGTCACATTGTTCAGTGTAGGGCACTGTTTCATTGTACTGTATTTAATGTCGAGCTCTGTTTAATTTTGCCTTGTTTACTGTAGGTCACTGTTTCATTGTACTGTATTTAATGTCGGGCTCTGTTTAATTTTACCTTGTTCAGTGTAGGGCACTGTTTCATTGTGCTCTATTTAATGTCGGGCTCTGTTTAATTTTACCTTGTTCAGTGTAGGGCACTGTTTCATTTTACCGTATTTAATGTCGGGCTGTGTTTAATTTTACATTGTTCACTGTAGGGCATTGTTTCATTGTGCTGTATTTAATGTTGGGCTCTGTTTAATTTTACCTTGTTCAGTGTACGGCACTGTTTCATTGTACCGTATTTAATGTCGGGCTGTGTTTAATTTTACATTGTTCAGTGTAGGGCACTGTTTCACTGTACCGTATTTAATGTCGGTCTCTGTTTAATTTTACATTGTTCAGTTTAGGGCACTGTTTCATTGTACCGTATTTAATGTCGGGCTGTGTTTTATTTTACATTGTTCAGTGTAGGGCACTGATTCATTGCACCGTATTTAATGTCGGGCTCTGTTTAATTTTACAATGTTCAGTGGAGGGCACTGTTTCATTGTACCGTATTCAATGTCGCATGTGTTTAATTGTACATTGTTCACTGTAGGGCACTGTTTCATTGTACCGTATTTAGTGTCGCGCTGTGTTTAATTGTACATTGTTCACTGTAAGGCACTGTTTCATTGTACTGTATTTAATGTCGGGCTGTGTTTAATTTTACCTTGTTCAGTGTAGGGCACTGTTTCATTGTACCGTATTTAATGTCGGGCTGTGTTTAATTTTACATTGTTCAGTGTAGGGCACTGTTTCATTGTACCGTATTTAATGTCGGGCTGTGTTTAATTTTACCTTGTTCACTGTAGGGCACTGTTTCATTGTACCGTATTTAATGTCGGGCTCTGTTTAATTGTACATTGTTCACTGTAGGGCACTGTTTCATTGTACCGTATTTAGTGTCGGGCTGTGTTTAATTGTACATTGTTCACTGTAGGACACTGTTTCATTGCACTGTATTTAATGTCGGGCTGTGTTTAATTTTACCTTGTTCAGTGTAGGGCACTGTTTCATTGTACCGTACTTAATGTCGGGCTTTGTTTAATGTTACATTGTTCAGTGTAGGGCACTGTTTCATTGTACTGTATTTAATGTCGGGCTCTGTTTAATTTTGCCTTGTTTACTGTATGTCACTGTTTCATTGTACTGTATTTAATGTCGGGCTCTGTTTAATTTTACCTTGTTCAGTGTAGGGCACTGTTTCATTGTACCGTATTTAATGTCGAGCTCTGTTTAATTTTACATTGTTCACTGTAGGTCACTGTTTCATTGTACTGTATTTAATGTCGGGCTGTGTTTAATTTTGCCTTGTTTACTGTAGGTCACTGTTTCATTGCACTGTATTTAATGTCGGGCTCTGTTTAATTTTACATTGTTCACTGTAGGGCACTGTTTCATTGTACCGTATTTAATGTCGGGCTGTGTTTTATTGTACATTGTTCAGTGTAGGGCACTGTTTCATTGTACCGTATTTAATGTCGGGCTCTGTTTAATTTTACAATGTTCAGTGTAGGGCACTGTTTCATTGTACCGTATTTAATGTCGGGCTCTGTTTAATTTTACATTCTTCACTGTAGGGCATTGTTTCATTGTGCTGTATTTAATGTTGGGGCCTGTTTAATTTTACCTTGTTCACTGTCGGGCACTGTTTCATTGTCCCGTATTTAATGTCGGGCTCTGATTAATTTTACATTGTTCAGTGTAGGGCACTGTTTCATTGCACTGTATTTAGTGTCGGGCTCTGTTTAATTTTGCCTTGTTTTCTGTAGGTCACTGTTTCATTGTACTGTATTTAATGTCGGGCTCTGTTAATGTTACATTGTTCACTGTAGGGCACTGTTTCATTGTACTGTATTTAATGTCGGGCTCTGTTTAATTTTACATTGTTCACTGTAGGGCACTGTTTCATTGTACCGTATTTCATGTCGGGCTGTGTTTAATTGTACATTGTTCACTGTAGGGCACTGTTTAATTGCACCGTATTTAGTGTCGGGCTGTGTTTAATTGTACATTGTTCACTGTAGGGGACTGTTTCATTGTACTGTATTTAATGTCGGGCTCTGTTTATTTTTACCTTGTTCGGTGTAGGGCACAGTTTCATTGTACCGTATTTAATGTCGGGCTGTGTTTAATTTTACAATGTTCAGTGTAGGGCACTGTTTCATTGTACCGTATTTAATGTCGGGCTTTGTTTAATTTTACCTTGTTCAGTGTAGGGCACTGTTTCATTGTGCTGTAATTAATGTTGGGCTCTGTTTAATTTTACCTTGTCCACTGTCGGGCACTGTTTCATTGTCCCGTATTTTACGTCGGGCTCTGATTAATTTTACATTGTTCAGTGTAGGGCACTGTTTCGTTGCACTGTATTTAATGTCGGGCTCTGTTTAATTTTGCCTTGTTTACTGTAGGTCACTGTTTCATTGTACAGTATTTAATGTCGGGCTCTGTTAATTTTACATTGTTCACTGTAGGGCACTGTTTCATTGTACTCTACTTAATGTCGGGCTCTGTTTAATTTTACATTGTTCACTGTAGGGCACTGTTTCATTGTACCGTATTTAATGTCGGGCTGTGTTTTATTTTACAATGTTCAGTGTAGGGCACTGTTTCATTGTACTGTATTTAATGTCGGTCTCTGTTTAATTTTACATTGTTCACTGTAGGGCATTGTTTCATTGTGCTGTATTTAATGTTGGGGCCTGTTTAATTTTACCTTGTTCAGTGTAGGGCACTGTTTCATTGTACTGTATTTAATGTCGGGCTCTGTTTAATTTTACCTTGTTCAGTGTAGGGCACTGTTTCATTGTACCGTATTTAATGATGGGATTTGTTTAATTTTACCTTGTTCAGTGCAGGGCACTGTTTCATTTTACCGTTTTTAATGTCGGGCTGTGTTTAATTGTACATTGTTCACTATAGCGCACTGTTTCATTGTGCCGTATTTAGTGTCGGGCTGTGTTTAATTGTACATTGTTCACTGTAGGGCACTGTTTCATTGTACTGTATTTAATGTCGGGCTCTGTTTAATTTTACCTTGTTCAGTGTAGGGCACTGTTTCATTGTACCGCATTTAATGTCGGGCTGTGTTTAATTTTACATTGTTCAGTGTAGGGCACTGTTTCATTGTACCGTATTTAATGTCGGGCTCTGTTTAATTTTACAATGTTCAGTGTAGGGCACTGTTTCATTGTGCTGTATTTAATGTTGGGGCCTGTTTAGTTTTACATTGTTCAGTGTAGGGCACTGTTTCATTGCACTGCATTTAATGTCGGGCTCTGTTTAATTTTGCCTTGTTTACTGTAGGTCACTGTTTCATTGTACTGTATTTAATGTCGGGCTCTGTTAATTTTACATTGTTCACTGTAGGGCACTGTTTCATTGTACTGTATTTAATGTCGGGCTCTGTTTAATTTTACATTGTTCAGTGTAGGGCACTGTTTCACTGTACCGTATTTAATGTCGGGCTCTGTTTAGTTTTACATTGTTCAGTGTAGGGCACTGTTTCATTGTACCGTATTTACTGTCGGGCTGTGTTTAATTGTACGTTGTTCACTGTAGGGCACTGTTTCATTGTACCGTATTTAATGTCGGGCTGTGTTTAATTGTACATTGTTCACTGTATGGCATTGTTTCATTGTGCTGTATTTAATGTTGGGCTCTGTTTAATTTTACCTTGTTCACTGTCGGGCACTGTTTCATTGTCCCGTATTTAATGTCGGGCTCTGATTAATTTTACATTGTTCAGTGTAGGGCACTGTTTCATTGTACTGTATTTAATGTCGGGCTCTGTTTAATTTTGCCTTGTTTACTGTAGGTCACTGTTTCATTGTACTGTATTTAATGTCCGGCTCTGTTTAATTTTACATTGTTCACTGTAGGGCACTGATTCATTGTACTCTACTTAATGTCGGGCTCTGTTTAATTTTACATTGTTCACTGTCGGGCACTGTTTCATTGTCCCGTATTTAATGTCGGGCTCTGATTAATTTTGCCTTGTTTACTGTAGGTCACTGTTTCATTGTACTGTATTTAATGTTGGGCTCTGTTTAATTTTACCTTGTTCACTGTCGGGCACTGTTTCATTGTCCCGTATTTAATGTCGGGCTCTGATTAATTTTACATTGTTCAGTGTAGGGCACTGTTTCATTGTACTGTATTTAATGTCGGGCTCTGTTTAATTTTACATTGTTCAGCGTAGGGCACTGTTTCATTGTACCGTATTTAATGTCGGGCTCTGTTTAATTTTACAATGTTCAGTGTAGGGCACTGTTTCATTGTGCTGTATTTAATGTTGGGGCCTGTTTAGTTTTACATTGTTCAGTGTAGGGCACTGTTTCATTGCACTGCATTTAATGTCGGGCTCTGTTTAATTTTGCCTTGTTTACTGTAGGTCACTGTTTCATTGTACTGTATTTAATGTCGGGCTCTGTTAATTTTACATTGTTCACTGTAGGGCACTGTTTCATTGTACTGTATTTAATGTCGGGCTCTGTTTAATTTTACATTGTTCAGTGTAGGGCACTGTTTCACTGTACCGTATTTAATGTCGGGCTCTGTTTAATTTTACATTGTTCAGTGTAGGGCACTGTTTCATTGTACCGTATTTAATGTCGGGCTGTGTTTAATTGTACATTGTTCACAGTAGGACACTGTCTCATTGTACCGTATTTAATGTCGGGCTGTGTTTAAGTTTACAATGTTCAGTGTAGGGCACAGATTCATTGTACTGTATTTAATGTCGGGCTGTGTTTAATTTTACATTGTTCAGTGTAGGGCACTGTTTCACTGTACCGTATTAATGTCGGGCTCTGTTTAATTTTACATTGTTCAGTGTAGGGCACTGTTTCATTGTACCGTATTTAATGTCGGGCTGTGTTTTATTTTACATTGTTCAGTGTAGGGCACTGTTTCATTGTACCGTATTTAATGTCGGGCTGTGTTTTATTTTACATTGTTCAGTGTAGGGCACTGATTCATTGTACCGTATTTAATGTCGGGCTCTGTTTAATTTTACATTGTTGCTAGTAGGGCACTGATTCATTGTACCGTATTTAATGTCGGGCTGTGTTTAATTTTACATTGTTCACTGTAGGGCACTGTTTCGTTGTACCGTATTTAATGTCGGGTTCTGTTTAATTTTACCTTGTTCAGTGTAGGGCACTGTAACATTGTACCGTATTTAATGTCGCGCTCTGTTTAATTTTACCTTGTTCAGTGTAGGGCACTGTTTCATTGTACCGTATTTACTGTCGGGCTGTGTTTAATTGTACGTTGTTCACTGTAGGGCACTGTTTCATTGTACCGTATTTAATGTCGGGCTGTGTTTAATTGTACATTGTTCACTGTATGGCATTGTTTCATTGTGCTGTATTTAATGTTGGGCTCTGTTTAATTTTACCTTGTTCACTGTCGGGCACTGTTTCATTGTCCCGTATTTAATGTCGGGCTCTGATTAATTTTACATTGTTCAGTGTAGGGCACTGTTTCATTGTACTGTATTTAATGTCGAGCTCTGTTTAATTTTGCCTTGTTTACTGTAGGTCACTGTTTCATTGTACTGTATTTAATGTCCGGCTCTGTTTAATGTTACATTGTTCAGTGTAGGGCACTGTTTCATTGTAATGTATTTAATGTCGGGCTCTGTTTAATTTTGCCTTGTTTACTGTAGGTCACTGTTTCACTGTACTGTATTTAATGTCGGGCTCTGTTTAATTTTGCCTTGTTTACTGTAGGTCACTGTTTCACTGTACTGTATTTAATGTCGGGCTCTGTTTAATTTTGCCTTGTTCAGTGTAGGGCACTGTTTCATTGTACCGTATTTAATGTCGGGCTCTGTTTAATTTTACCTTGTTTTGTGTAGGGCACTGTTTCATTTTACCGTATTTAATGTTGGGCTCTGTTTAATTTTACCTTGTTCACTGTCGGGCACTGTTTCATTGACCCGTATTTAATGTCGGGCTCTGTTTAATTTTACATTGTTCAGTGTAGGGCACTGTTTCATTGTACTGTATTTAATGTCGGGCTCTGATTAATTTTGCCTTGTTTACTGTAGGTCACTGTTTCATTGTACTGTATTTCATGTCGGGCTGTGTTTAATTTTACATTGTTCAGTGGAGGGCACTGATTCATTGTACTGTATTTAATGTCGGGCTGTGTTTAATTTTACATTGTTCAGTGAAGGGCACTGTTTCACTGTACCGTATTTAATGTGGGGCTGTGTTTAATTTTACATTTTTCAGTGTAGGGCACTGATTCATTGCACCGTACTTAATGTCGGGCTCTGTTTAATTTTACATTGTTCAGTGTAGGGCACTGTTTCATTGTACTGTATTTAATGTCTGGCTGTGTTTAATTTTACATTCTTCACTGTCGGGCATTGTTTCATTGTTCTGTATTTAATGGTGGGCTCTGTTTAATTTTACCTTGTTCCCTGTCGGGCACTGTTTCATTGTCCCGTATTTAATGTCGGGCTCTGATTAATTTTACATTGTTCAATGTAGGGCACTGTTACACTTTACCGTATTTCATGTCGGGCTGTGTTTAATTGTACATTGTTCACTGTCGGGCACTGTTTCATTGTACCGTATTTAGTGTCGGGATGTGTTTAATTGTACCTTGTTCCCTGTCGGGCACTGTTTCATTGTCCCGTATTTAATGTCGGGCTCTGATTAATTTTACATTGTTCAGTGTAGGGCACTGTTTCATTGTACTGTATTTAATGTCGGGCTCTGTTTAATTGTGCCTTGTTTACTGTAGGTCACTGTTTCATTGTACTGTATTTAATGTCGGGCTCTGTTAATTTTACATTGTTCACTGTAGGGCACTGTTTTATTGTACTGTATTTAATGTCCGCCTCTGTTTAATTTTACATTGTTCAATGTAGGGCACTGTTTCACTTTACCGTATTTCATGTCGGGCTGTGTTTAATTGTACATTGTTCACTGTCGGGCACTGTTTCATTGTACCGTATTTAGTGTCGGGATGTGTTTAATTGTACATTGTTCACTGTAGGGCACTGTTTCATTGTACTGTATTTAATGTCGGTATCTGTTTAATTTTACCTTGTTCAGTGTAGGGCACTGTTTCTTTGTACCGTATTTAATGTCGGGCTCTGTTTAATTTTACCTTGTTCAGTGTAGGGCACAGTTTCATTGTACCGTATATAATGTCGGGCTGTGTTTAATTTTCCATTGTTCAGCGTAGGGCACTGTTTCATTGTACCGTATTTAATGATGGGATTTGTTTAATTTTACCTTGTTCAGTGCAGGGCACTGTTTCATTTTACCGTTTTTAATGTCGGGCTGTGTTTAATTGTACATTGTTCACTATAGGGCACTGTTTCATTGTACCGTATTTAGTGTCGGGCTGTGTTTAATTGTACATTGTTCACTGTAGGGCATTGTTTCATTGTGCTGTATTTAATGTTGGGGCCTGTTTAATTTTAGCTTGTTCACTGTAGGACACTGTTTCATTGTCCCGTATTTAATGTCAGGCTCTGATTAATTTTACATTGTTCAGTGTAGGGCACTGTTTCATTGCACTGTATTTAGTGTCGGGCTCTGTTTAATTTTGCCTTGTTCACTGTAGGGGACTGTTTCATTGTACTGTATTTAATGTCGGGCTCTGTTTAATTTTACCTTGTTCGGTGTAGGGCAATGTTTCATTTTACCGTATTTAATGTCGGGCTGTGTTTAATTTTACAATGTTCAGTGTAGGGCACTGTTACATTGTACCGTATTTAATGTCGGGCTTTGTTTAATTTTACCTTGTTCAGTGTAGGGCACTGTTTCATTGTGCTGTATTTAATGTTGGGCTCTGTTTAATTTTACCTTGTTCACTGTCGGGCACTGTTTCATTGTCGCGTATTTAACGTCGGGCTCTGATTAATTTTACATTGTTCAGTGTAGGGAACTGTTTCGTTGCACTGTATTTAATGTCGGGCTCTGTTTAATTTTACATTGTTTACTGTAGGTCACTGTTTCATTGTACAGTATTTAATGTCGGGCTCTGTTAATTTTACATTGTTCACTGTAGGGCACTGTTTCATTGTACTCTACTTAATGTCGGGCTCTGTTTAATTTTACATTGTTCACTGTATGCCACTGTTTCATTGTACCGTATTCAATGTCGGGCTGTGTTTAATTGTACATTGTTCACTGTAGGGCACTGTTTCGTTGTACCGTATTTACTGTCGGGCTGTGTTTAATTGTACATTGTTCACTATAAGGCACTGTTTCATTGTACCGTATTTAATGCCGGGCTCTGTTTAATTTTACATTGGTCAGTGTAGGGCACTGTTTCATTGTACTGTATTTAATGTCGGGCTCTGTTTAATTTTACCTTGTTCAGTGTAGGGCACTGTTTCATTGTACTGTATTTAATGTCGGGCTCTGTTTAATTTTACATTGTTCACTGTCGGGCACTGTTTCATTGTACTGTATTTAATGTCGGGCTCTGTTTAATTTTACATTGTTCACTGTAGGGCACTGTTTCATTGTACCGTATTTAGTGTCGGGCTCTGTTTAATTTTACATTGTTCACTCTAGGGCACTGTTTCATTGTACCGTATTTAATGTCGGGCTGTGTCTAATTTTACATTGTTCAGCGTAGGGCACTGTTTCACTGTACCGTATTTAATGTCGGGCTGTGTTTTATTTTACATGGCTCAGTGTAGGGCACTGATTCATTGTACCGTATGTAATGTCGGGATCTGTTTAATTTTACAATGTTCAGTGTAGGGCACTGTTTCATTGTACCGTATTTAATGTCGGGCTCTGTTTAATTTTACATTGTTCACTGTAGGGCACTGTTTCATTGTACCGTATTTAATGACGGGCTGTGTTTTATTTTACATGGTTCAGTGTAGGGCACTGATTCATTGTACCGTATTTAATGTCGGGCTCTGTTTAATTTTACAATGTTCAGTGTAGGGCACTGTTTCATTGTACCGTATTTAATGTCGGGCTGTGTTTTATTTTACATGGTTCAGTGTAGGGCACTGATTCATTGTACCGTATTTAATGTCGGGCTCTGTTTAATTTTACAATGTTCAGTGTAGGGCACTGTTTCATTGTACCGTATTTAATGTCGGGCTCTGTTTAATTTTACATTGTTCACTGTAGGGCACTGTTTCATTGTACCGTATTTAATGTCGGGCTGTGTTTAATTGTACATTGTTCACTGTATGGCACTGTTTCATTGTACCGTATTTAGTGTCGGGCTGTGTTTAATTGTACATTGTTCACTGTAGGGCACTGTTTCATTGTACTGTATTTAATGTCGGGCTGTGTTTAATTTTACCTTGTTCAGTGTAGGACACTGTTTCATTGTACCGTATTTAATGTCGGGCTGTGTTTAATTTTACATTGTTCACTGTAGGTCACTGTTTCATTGTACCGTATTTAATGTCGGGCTCTGTTTAATTTTACATTGTTCACTGTAGGGCACTGTTTCATTGTACCGTATTTAATGTCGGGCTGTGTTTAATTGTACATTGTTCACTGTAGGGCACTGTTTCATTGTACCGTATTTAGTGTCGGGCTGTGTTTAATTGTACATTGTTCACTGTAGGGCACTGTTTCATTGTACTGTATTTAATGTCGGGCTGTGTTTAATTTTACCTTGTTCAGTGTAGGACACTGTTTCATTGTACCGTATTTAATGTCGAGCTCTGCTTAATTTTACATTGTTCACTGTAGGTCACTGTTTCATTGTACTGTATTTAATGTCGGGCTGTGTTTAATTTTGCCTTGTTTACTGTAGGTCACTGTTTCATTGCACTGTATTTAATGTCGGGCTCTGTTTAATTTTACATTGTTCACTGTAGGGCACTGTTTCATTGTACCGTATTTAATGTCGGGCTGTGTTTAATTGTACATTGTTCACTGTAGGGCACTGTTTCATTGTACCGTATTTAGTGTCGCGCTGTGTTTAATTGTACATTGCTCACTTTAGGGCACTGTTTCATTGTACTGTATTTAATGTCGGGCTGTGTTTAATTTTACCTTGTTCAGTGTAGGGCACTGTTTCAATGTACCGTATTTAATGTCGGGCTGTGTTTAATTTTACATTGTTCAGTGTAGGGCACTGTTTCATTGTACCGTATTTAATGTCGGGCTGTGTTTAATTTTACATTGTTCAGTGTAGGGCACTGTTTCATTGTACCGTATTTAATGTCGGGCTGTGTTTAATTTTACCTTGTTCAGTGTAGGGCACTGTTTCATTTTACCGTATTTAATGTCGGGCTGTGTTTAATTGTACACTGTTCACTGTCGGGCACTGTTTCATTGTCCCGTACTTAATGTCGGGCTTTGTTTAATGTTACATTGTTAAGTGTAGGGCATATTTCATTGTACTGTGTTTAATGTCGGGCTCTGATTAATTTTGCCTTGTTTACTGTAGGTCACTGTTTCATTGAACTGTATTTATTGTCGGGCTCTGTTTAATTTTACCTTGTTCAGTGAAGGGCAGTGTTTCATTGTACCGTATTTAATGTCGAGCTCTGTTTAATTTTACCTTGCTCAGTGTAGGGCACTGTTTCATTTTACCGTAGTTAATGTCGGGCTGTGTTTAATTTTACATTGTTCACTGTAGGGCTTTGTTTCATTGTGCTGTATTTAATGTCGGGCTCTGTTTAATTTTACCTGGTTCAGTGTAGGGCACTGTTTCATTTTACCGTATTTAATGTCGGGCTGTGTTTACTTTTACATTGTTCACTGTAGGGCATTGTTTCATTGTGCTGTATTTAATGTTGGGCTCTATTTAATTTTACCTTGTTCAGTGTAGGGCACTGTTTCATTGAACCGTATTTAATGTCGGGCTGTGTTTAATTTTACATTGTTCAGTGTCGGGCACTGTTTAACGGTACCGTATTTAATGTCGGGCTCTGTTTAATTTTACATTGGTCAGTTTAGGGCACTGTTTCATTGTACCGTATTTAATGTCGGGCTGTGTTTTATTTTACATTGTTCAGTGTAGGGCACTGATTCATTGCACCGTATTTAATGTCGGGCTCTGTTTAATTTTACAATGTTCAGTGTAGGGCACTGTTTCATTGTACCGTATTCAATGTCGGGCTGTGTTTAATTGTACATTGTTCACTGTAGGGCACTGTTTCATTGTACCGTATTTAGTGTCGGGCTGTGTTTAATTGTACATTGTTCACTGTAAGGCACTGTTTCATTGTACTGTATTTAATGTCGGGCTCTGTTTAATTTTACCTTGTTCAGTGTAGGGCACTGTTTCATTGTACCGTATTTAATGTCGGGCTGTGTTTAATTTTACCTTGCTCAGTGGAGGGCACTGTTACATTGTACTGTATTTAATGTCGTGCTCTGTTTAATTTTACATTGTTCAGTGTAGGGCACTGTTTCATTGTACCATATTTAATGTCGGGCTATGTTTAATTTTACATTGTTCACTGTAGGTCACTGTTTCATTGTACTGTATTTAATGTCGGGCTGTGTTTAATTTTGCATTCTTCACTGTAGGGCACTGTTTCATTGTACTGTATTTAATGTCGGGCTCTGTTTAATTTTACCTTGTTCACTGTAGGGCACTGTTTCATTGTACCGTATTTAATGTCGGGCTGTGTTTAATTGTACATTGTTCACTTTAGGGCACTGTTTCATTGTACCGTATTTAGTGTCGGGCTGTGTTTAATTGTACATTGTTCACTGTAGGGCACTGTTTCATTGTACTGTATTTAATGTCGGGCTGTGTTTAATTTTACCTTGTTCAGTGTAGGGCACTGTTTCATTGTACCGTATTTAATGTCGGGCTGTGTTTAATTTTACCTTGTTCAGTGTAGGGCACTGTTTCATTTTACCGTATTTAATGTCGGGCTGTGTTTAATTGTACATTGTTCACTGTAGGTCACTGTTTCATTGTACTGTATTTAATGTCGGGCTGTGTTTAATTTTGCATTCTTCACTGTAGGGCACTGTTTCATTGCACTGTATTTAATGTCGGGCTCTGTTTAATTTTACATTGTTCACTGTAGGGCACGGTTTCATTGTACCGTATTTAGTGTCGGGCTGTGTTTAATTGTACATTGTTCATTGTAGGGCACTGTTTCATTGTACTGTATTTAATGTCGGGCTGTGTTTAATTTTACCTTGTTCAGTGTAGGGCACTGTTTCATTGTACCGTATTTAATGTCGGGCTGTGTTTAATTTTACATTGTTCAGTGTAGGGCACTGTTTCATTGTACCGTATTTAATGTCGGGCTGTTTTTAATTTTACCTTGTTCAGTGTTTTTGCACTGTTTCATTTTACCGTATTTAATGTCGGGCTGTGTTTAATTGTACATTGTTCACTGTCGGGCACTGTTTCATTGTCCTGTACTTAATGTCGGGCTTTGTTTAATGTTACATTGTTCAGTGTAGGGCACTGTTTCATTGTACTGTATTTAATGTCGGGCTCTGTTTAATTTTGCCTTGTTTACTGTAGGTCACTGTTTCATTGTACCGTATTTAATGTCGGGCTGTGTTTAATTTTACCTTGTTCAGTGTAGGGCACTGTTTCATTGTACCGTATTTAATGTCGGGCTCTGTTTAATTTTACATTGTTCACTGTAGGGCACTGTTTCATTGTACCGTATTTAGTGTCGCGCTGTGTTTAATTGTACATTGTTCACTTTAGGGCACTGTTTCATTGTACTGTATTTAATGTCGGGCTGTGTTTAATTTTACCTTGTTCAGTGTAGAGCACTGTTTCATTGTCCCGTATTTAATGTCGGGCTGTGTTTAATTTTACATTGTTCAGTGTAGGGCACTGTTTCATTGTACCGTATTTAATGTAGGGCTGTGTTTAATTTTACATTGTTCAGTGTAGGGCACTGTTTCATTGTACCGTATTTAATGTCGGGCTGTGTTTAATTTTACCTTGTTCAGTGTAGGGCACTGTTTCATTTTACCGTATTTAATGTCGGGCTGTGTTTAATTGTACATTGTTCACTGTCGGGCACTGTTTCATTGTCCCGTACTTAATGTCGGGCTTTGTTTAATGTTACATTGTTAAGTGTAGGGCACTGTTTCATTGTACTGTATTTAATGTCGGGCTCTGTTTAATTTTGCCTTGTTTACTTTAGGTCACTGTTTCATTGTACTGTATTTAATGTCGGGCTCTGTTTAATTTTACCTTGTTCAGTGTAGGGCAGTGTTTCATTGTACCGTATTTAATGTCGAGCTCTGTTTAATTTTACCTTGCTCAGTGTAGGGCACTGTTTCATTTTACCGTAGTTAATGTCGGGCTGTGTTTAATTTTACATTGTTCACTGTAGGGCATTGTTTCATTGTGCTGTCTTTAATGTCGGGCTCTGTTTAATTTTACCTTGTTCAGTGTAGGGCACTGTTTCATTTTACCGTATTTATTGTCGGGCTGTGTTTAATTTTACATTGTTCACTGAAGGGCATTGTTTCATTGTGCTGTATTTAATGTTGGGCTCTGTTTAAGTTTACCTTGTTCAGTGTAGGGCACTGTTTCATTGAACCGTATTTAATGTCGGGCTGTGTTTAATTTTACATTGTTCAGTGCCGGGCACTGTTTTACGGTACCGTATTTAATGTCGGGCTCTGTTTAATTTTACATTGTTCAGTGTAGGGCACTGTTTCATTGTACCGTATTTAATGTCGGGCTGTGTTTTATTTTACATTGTTCAGTGTAGGGCACTGATTCATTGCACCGTATTTAATGTCGGGCTCTGTTTAATTTTACAATGTTCAGTGTAGGGCACTGTTTCATTTTACCGTATTCAATGTCGGGCTGTGTTTAATTGTACATTGTTCACTGTAGGGCACTGTTTCATTGTACCGTATTTAGTGTCGGGCTGTGTTTAATTGTACATTGTTCACTGTAAGGCACTATTTCATTGTACTGTATTTAATGTCGGGCTCTGTTTAATTTTACCTTGTTCAGTGTAGGGCACTGTTTCATTGTACCGTATTTAATGTCGGGCTGTGTTTAATTTTACCTTGCTCAGTGGAGGACACTGTTACATTGTACTGTATTTAATGTCGTGCTCTGTTTAATTTTACATTGTTCACTGTAGGGCACTATTTCATTGTACCGTATTTAATGTCGGGCTATGTTTAATTTTACATTGTTCACTGTAGGTCACTGTTTCATTGTACTGTATTTAATGTCGGGCTGTGTTTAATTTTACATTCTTCAATGTAGGGCACTGTTTCATTGTACTGTATTTAATGTCGGGCTCTGTTTAATTTTACATTGTTCACTGTAGGGCACTGTTTCATTGTACCGTATTTAATGTCGGGCTGTGTTTAATTGTACATTGTTCACTTTAGGGCACTGTTTCATTGTACCGTATTTAGTGTCGGGCTGTGTTTAATTGTACATTGTTCACTGTAGGGCACTGTTTCATTGTGCTGTATTTAATGTCGGGCTGTGTTTAATTTTACCTTGTTCAGTGTAGGGCACTGTTTCATTTTACCGTATTTAATGTCGGGCTGTGTTTAATTGTACATTGTTTACTGTCGGGCACTGTTTCATTGTCCCGTACTTAATGTCGGGCTTTGTTTAATGTTACATTGTTCAGTGTAGGGGACTGTTTCATTGTACTGTATTTAATGTCGGGCTCTGTTTAATTTTGCCTTGTTTACTGTAGGTCACTGTTTCATTGTACTGTATTTAATGTCGGGCTCTGTTTAATTATACCTTGTTCAGTGTAGGGCACTGTTTCATTGTACCGTATTTAATGTCGAGCTCTGTTTAATTTTACATTGTTCACTGTAGGGCACTGTTTCATTGTACCGTATTTAATGTCGGGCTGTGTTTAATTGTACATTGTTCACTGTAGGGCACTGTTTCATTGTACCGTATTTAGTGTCGCGCTGTGTTTAATTGTACATTGTTCACTTTAGGGCACTGTTTCATTGTACTGTATTTAATGTCGGGCTGTGTTTAATTTTACCTTGTTCAGTGTAGGGCACTGTTTCATTGTACCGTATTTAATGTCGGGCTGTGTTTAATTTTACATTGTTCAGTGTAGGGCACTGTTTCATTGTACCGTATTTAATGTCGGGCTGTGTTTAATTTTACCTTGTTCAGTGTAGGGCACTTTTATATTTTACCGTATTTAATGTCGGGCTGTGTTTAATTGTACATTGTTCACTGTCGGGCACTGTTTCATTGTCCCGTACTTAATGTCGGGCTGTGTTTAATTTTATCTTGTTCAATGTAGGGCACTGTTTCATTGTACCGTATTTAATGACGAGCTCTGTTTAATTTTACATTGTTCACTGTAGGTCACTGTTTCATTGTACTGTATTTAATGTCGGGCTGTGTTTAATTTTGCCTTGTTTACTGTAGGTCACTGTTTCATTGCACTGTATTTAATGTCGGGCTCTGTTTAATTTTATATTGTTCACTGTCGGGCACTGTTTCATTGTACCGTATTTAATGTCGGGCTGTGTTTAATTGTACATTGTTCACTGTAGGGCACTGTTTCATTGTACCGTATTTAGTGTCGCGCTGTGTTTAATTGTACATTGTTCACTTTAGGGCACTGTTTCATTGTACTGTATTTAATGTCGGGCTGTGTTTAATTTTACCTTGTTCAGTGTAGGGCACTGTTTCATTGTACCGTATTTAATGTCGGGCTGTGTTTAATTTTACATTGTTCAGTGTAGGGCACTGTTTCATTGTACCGTATTTAATGTCGGGCTGTGTTTAATTTTACATTGTTCAGTGTAGGGGACTGTTTCATTGTACCGTATTTAATGTCGGGCTGTGTTTAATTTTACCTTGTTCAGTGTAGGGCACTGTTTCATTTTACCGTATTTAATGTCGGGCTGTGTTTAATTGTACATTGTTCACTGTCGGGCACTGTTTCATTGTCCCGTACTTAATGTCGGGCTTTGTTTAATGTTACATTGTTAAGTGTAGGGCATGTTTCATTGTACTGTATTTAATGTCGGGCTCTGATTAATTTTGCCTTGTTTACTGTAGGTCACTGTTTCATTGAACTGTATTTAATGTCGGGCTCTGTTTAATTTTACCTTGTTCAGTGTAGGGCAGTGTTTCATTGTACCGTATTTAATGTCGAGCTCTGTTTAATTTTACCTTGCTCAGTGTAGGGCACTGTTTCATTTTACCGTAGTTAATGTCGGGCTGTGTTTAATTTTACATTGTTCACTGTAGGGCATTGTTTCATTGTGCTGTATTTAATGTCGTGCTCTGTTTAATTGTACCTTGTTCAGTGTAGGGCACTGTTTCATTTTACCGTATTTAATGTCGGGCTGTGTTTAATTTTACATTGTTCACTGTAGGGCATTGTTTCATTGTGCTGTATTTAATGTTGGGCTCTGTTTAATTTTACCTTGTTCAGTGTAGGGCACTGTTTCATTGAACCGTATTTAATGTCGGGCTGTGTTTAATTTTACATTGTTCAGTGTCGGGCACTGTGTAACGGTACCGTATTTAATGTCGGGCTCTGTTTAATTTTACATTGGTCTGTGTAGGGCACTGTTTAACGGTGCCGTATTTAATGTCGGGCTCTGTTTAATTTTACAATGTTCAGTGTAGGGCACTGTATCATTGTACCGTATTCAATGTCGGGCTGTGTTTAATTGTACATTGTTCACTGTAGGGCACTGTTTCATTGTACCGTATTTAGTGTCGGGCTGTGTTTAATTGTACATTGTTCACTGTAAGGCACTGTTTCATTGTACTGTATTTAATGTCGGGCTCTGTTTAATTTTACCTTGTTCAGTGTAGGGCACTGTTTCATTGTACCGTATTTAATGTCGGGCTGTGTTTAATTTTACCTTGCTCAGTGGAGGGCACTGTTACATTGTACTGTATTTAATGTCGTGCTCTGTTTAATTTTACATTGTTCACTGTAGGTCACTGTTTCATTGTACTGTATTTAATGTCGGGCTGTGTTTAATTTTGCATTCTTCACTGTAGGGCACTGTTTCATTGTACTGTATTTAATGTCGGGCTCTGTTTAATGTTACATTGTTCACTGTAGGGCACTGTTTCATTGTACCGTATTTAATGTCGGGCTATGTTTAATTTTACATTGTTCACTGTAGGTCACTGTTTCACTGTACTGTATTTAATGTCGGGCTGTGTTTAATTTTGCATTCTTCACTGTAGGGCACTGTTTCATTGTACTGTATTTAATGTCGGGCTCTGTTTAATGTTACATTGTTCACTGTAGGGCACTGTTTCATTGTACCGTATTTAATGTCGGGCTATGTTTAATTTTACATTGTTCACTGTAGGTCACTGTTTCACTGTACTGTATTTAATGTCGGGCTGTGTTTAATTTTGCATTCTTCACTGTAGGGCACTGTTTCATTGTACTGTATTTAATGTCGGGCTCTGTTTAATTTTACATTGTTCACTGTAGGGCACTGTTTCATTGTACCGTATTTAATGTCGGGCTGTGTTTAATTGTACATTGTTCACTTCAGGGCACTGTTTCATTGTACCGTATTTAGTGTCGGGCTGTGTTTAATTGTACATTGTTCACTGTAGGGCACTGTTTCATTGTACTGTATTTAATGTCGGGCTGTGTTTAATTGTACATTGTTCACTGTAGGGCACTGTTTCATTGTACTGTATTTAATGTCGGGCTGTGTTTAATTTTACCTTGTTCAGTGTAGGGCACTGTTTCATTGTACCGTATTTAATGTCGGGCTGTGTTTAATTTTACATTGTTCAGTGTAGGGCACTGTTTCATTGTACCGTATTTAATGTCGGGCTGTGTTTAATTTTACCTTGTTCAGTGTAGGGCACTGTTTCATTTTACCGAATTTAATGTCGGGCTGTGTTTAATTGTACATTGTTCACTGTAGGTCACTGTTTCATTGTACTGTATTTAATGTCGGGCTGTGTTTAATTTTGCATTCTTCACTGCAGGGCACTGGTTCATTGTACTGTATTTAATGTCGGGCTCTGTTTAATTTTACATTGTTCACTGTAGGGCACTGTTTCATTGTACCGTATTTAGTGTCGGGCTGTGTTTAATTGTACATTGTTCACTGTAGGGCACAGTTTCATTGTACTGTATTTAATGTCGGGCTGTGTTTAATTTTACCTTGTTCAGTTTAGGGAACTGTTTCATTGTACCGTATTTAATGCCGGGCTGTGTTTAATTTTACATTGTTCAGTGTAGGGCACTGTTTCATTGTACCGTATTTAATGTCGGGCTGTGTTTAATTTTACCTTGTTCAGTGTAGGGCACTGTTTCATTTTACCGTATTTAATGTCGGGCTGTGTTTAATTGTACATTGTTCACTGTCGGGCACTGTTTCATTGTCCCATACTTAATGTCGGGCTTTGTTTAATGTTACATTGTTCAGTGTAGGGCACTGTTTCAATGTACTGTATTTAATGTCGGGCTCTGTTTAATTTTGCCTTGTTTACTGTAGGTCACTGTTTCCTTGTACTGTATTTAATGTCGGGCTCTGTTTAATTTTACTTTGTTCAGTGTAGGGCACTGTTTCATTGTACCGTATTTAATGTCGAGCTCTGTATAATTTTACATTGTTCACTGTAGGGCACTGTTTCATTGTACTGTATTTAATGTCGGGCTGGGTTTAATTGTACATTGTTCACTGTCGGGCACTGTTTCATTGTCCCGTACTTAATGTCGGGCTTTGTTTAATGTTACATTGTTCAGTGTAGGGCACTGTTTCATTGTACCGTATTTAGTGTCGGGCTGTTTTTAATTGTACATTGTTCACTGTAGGGCACTGTTTCATTGTACTGTATTTAATGTCGGGCTCTGTTTAATTTTACCTTGTTCAGTGTAGGGCACTGTTTCATTGTACCGTATTTAATGTCGGGCTGTGTTTAATTTTACCTTGTTCAGTGTAGGGCACTGTTTCATTTTACCGTATTTAATGTCGGGCTGTGTTTAATTGTACTTTGTTCACTGTTTGGGCACTGTTTCATTGTACTGTATTTAATGTCGGGCTGTGTTTAATTTTACCTTGTTCAGTGTAGGGCACTGTTTCATTGTACCGTATTTAATGTCGGGCTGTGTTTAATTTTACCTTGTTCAGTGTAGGGCACTGTTTCATTTTACCGTATTTAATGTCGGGCTGTGTTTAATTGTACATTGTTCACTGTCGGGCACTGTTTCATTGTCCCGTACTTAATGTCGGGCTTTGTTTAATGTTACATTGTTCAGTGTAGGGCACTGTTTCATTGTACTGTATTTAATGTCGGGCTCTGTTTAATTTTGCCTTGTTTACTGTAGGTCACTGTTTCATTGTACTGTATTTAATGTCGGGCTCTGTTTAATTTTACCTTGTTCAGTGTAGGGCACAGTTTCATTGTACCGTATTTAATGTCAAGCTCTGTTTAATTTTACATTGTTCACTGTAGGTCACTGTTTCATTGCACTGTATTTAATGTCGGGCTCTGTTTAATTTTACATTGTTCACTGTAGGGCACTGTTTCATTGTACCGTATTTAGTGTCGCGCTGTGTTTAATTGTACATTGTTCACTTTAGGGCACTGTTTCATTGTACTGTATTTAATGTTGAGCTCTGTTTAAGTTTACCTTGTTCAGTGTAGGGCACTGTTTCATTGAACCATATTTAATGTCGGGCTGTGTTTAATTTTACATTGTTCAGTGCCGGGCACTGTTTTACGGTACCGTATTTAATGTCGGGCTCTGTTTAATTTTACATTGTTCAGTGTAGGGCACTGTTTCATTGCACCGTATTTAATGTCGGGCTGTGTTTAATTTTACATTGTTCAGTGTAGGGCACTGTTTCATTGTACCGTATTTAATGTCGGTCTCTGTTTAATTTTACCTTGCTCAGTGTAGGGCACTGTTTCATTTTACCGTAGTTAATGTCGGGCTGTGTTTAATTTTACATTGTTCACTGTAGGGCATTGTTTCATTGTGCTGTATTTAATGTTGAGCTCTGTTTAAGTTTACCTTGTTCAGTGTAGGGCACTGTTTCATTGAACCATATTTAATGTCGGGCTGTGTTTAATTTTACATTGTTCAGTGCCGGGCACTGTTTTACGGTACCGTATTTAATGTCGGGCTCTGTTTAATTTTACATTGTTCAGTGTAGGGCACTGTTTCATTGCACCGTATTTAATGTCGGGCTGTGTTTTATTTTACATTGTTCAGTGTAGGGCACTGATTCATTGCACCGTATTTAATGTCGGGCTCTGTTTAATTTTACAATGTTCAGTGTAGGGCACTGTTTCATTTTACCGTATTCAATGTCGGGCTGTGTTTAATTGTACATTGTTCACTGTAGGGCACTGTTTCATTGTACCGTATTTAGTGTCGGGCTGTGTTTAATTGTACATTGTTCACTGTAAGGCACTATTTCATTGTACTGTATTTAATGTCGGGCTCTGTTTAATTTTACCTTGTTCAGTGTAGGGCACTGTTTCATTGTACCCTATTTAATGTCGGGCTGTGTTTAATTTTACCTTGCTCAGTGGAGGACACTGTTACATTGTACTGTATTTAATGTCGTGCTCTGTTTAATTTTACATTGTTCACTGTAGGGCACTGTTTCATTGTACCGTATTTAATGTCGGGCTATGTTTAATTTTACATTGTTCACTGTAGGTCACTGTTTCATTGTACTGTATTTAATGTCGGGCTGTGTTTAATTTTACATTCTTCAATGTAGGGCACTGTTTCATTGTACTGTATTTAATGTCGGGCTCTGTTTAATTTTACATTGTTCACTGTAGGGCACTGTTTCATTGTACCGTATTTAATGTCGGGCTGTGTTTCATTGTACATTGTTCACTTTAGGGCACTGTTTCATTGTACCGTATTTAGTGTCGGGCTGTGTTTAATTGTACATTGTTCACTGTAGGGCACTGTTTCATTGTGCTGTATTTAATGTCGGGCTGTGTTTAATTTTACCTTGTTCAGTGTAGGGCACTGTTTCATTTTACCGTATTTAATGTCGGGCTGTGTTTAATTGTACATTGTTTACTGTCGGGCACTGTTTCATTGTCCCGTACTTAATGTCGGGCTTTGTTTAATGTTACATTGTTCAGTGTAGGGGACTGTTTCATTGTACTGTATTTAATGTCGGGCTCTGTTTAATTATACCTTGTTCAGTGTAGGGCACTGTTTCATTGTACCGTATTTAATGTCGAGCTCTGTTTAATTTTACATTGTTCACTGTAGGGCACTGTTTCATTGTACCGTATTTAATGTCGGGCTGTGTTTAATTGTACATTGTTCACTGTAGGGCACTGTTTCATTGTACCGTATTTAGTGTCGCGCTGTGTTTAATTGTACATTGTTCACTGTCGGGCACTGTTTCATTGTACCGTATTTAATGTCGGGCTGTGTTTAATTGTACATTGTTCACTGTAGGGCACTGTTTCATTGTACCGTATTTAGTGTCGCGCTGTGTTTAATTGTACATTGTTCACTTTAGGGCACTGTTTCATTGTACTGTATTTAATGTCGGGCTGTGTTTAATTTTACCTTGTTCAGTGTAGGGGACTGTTTCATTGTACCGTATTTAATGTCGGGCTGTGTTTAATTTTACCTTGTTCAGTGTAGGGCACTGTTTCATTTTACCGTATTTAATGTCGGGCTGTGTTTAATTGTACATTGTTCACTGTCGGGCACTGTTTCATTGTCCCGTACTTAATGTCGGGCTTTGTTTAATGTTACATTGTTAAGTGTAGGGCATGTTTCATTGTACTGTATTTAATGTCGGGCTCTGATTAATTTTGCCTTGTTTACTGTAGGTCACTGTTTCATTGAACTGTATTTAATGTCGGGCTCTGTTTAATTTTACCTTGTTCAGTGTAGGGCAGTGTTTCATTGTACCGTATTTAATGTCGAGCTCTGTTTAATTTTACCTTGCTCAGTGTAGGGCACTGTTTCATTTTACCGTAGTTAATGTCGGGCTGTGTTTAATTTTACATTGTTCACTGTAGGGCATTGTTTCATTGTGCTGTATTTAATGTCGGGCTCTGTTTAATTTTACCTTGTTCAGTGTAGGGCACTGTTTCATTTTACCGTATTTAATGTCGGGCTGTGTTTAATTTTACATTGTTCACTGTAGGGCATTGTTTCATTGTGCTGTATTTAATGTTGGGCTCTGTTTAATTTTACCTTGTTCAGTGTAGGGCACTGTTTCATTGAACCGTATTTAATGTCGGGCTGTGTTTAATTTTACATTGTTCAGTGTCGGGCACTGTTTAACGGTACCGTATTTAATGTCGGGCTCTGTTTAATTTTACATTGGTCTGTGTAGGGCACTGTTTAACGGTACCGTATTTAATGTCGGGCTCTGTTTAATTTTACAATGTTCAGTGTAGGGCACTGTATCATTGTACCGTATTCAATGTCGGGCTGTGTTTAATTGTACATTGTTCACTGTAGGGCACTGTTTCATTGTACCGTATTTAGTGTCGGGCTGTGTTTAATTGTACATTGTTCACTGTAAGGCACTGTTTCATTGTACTGTATTTAATGTCGGGCTCTGTTTAATTTTACCTTGTTCAGTGTAGGGCACTGTTTCATTGTACCGTATTTAATGTCGGGCTGTGTTTAATTTTACCTTGCTCAGTGGAGGGCACTGTTACATTGTACTGTATTTAAATTCGTGCTCTGTTTAATTTTACATTGTTCACTGTAGGTCACTGTTTCATTGTACTGTATTTAATGTCGGGCTGTGTTTAATTTTGCATTCTTCACTGTAGGGCACTGTTTCATTGTACCGTATTTAATGTCGGGCTGTGTTTAATTGTACATTGTTCACTTCAGGGCACTGTTTCATTGTACCGTATTTAGTGTCGGGCTGTGTTTAATTGTACATTGTTCACTGTAGGGCACTGTTTCATTGTACTGTATTTAATGTCGGGCTGTGTTTAATTGTACATTGTTCACTGTAGGGCACTGTTTCATTGTACTGTATTTAATGTCGGGCTGTGTTTAATTTTACCTTGTTCAGTGTAGGGCACTGTTTCATTGTACCGTATTTAATGTCGGGCTGTGTTTAATTTTACATTGTTCAGTGTAGGGCACTGTTTCATTGTACCGTATTTAATGTCGGGCTGTGTTTAATTTTACCTTGTTCAGTGTAGGGCACTGTTTCATTTTACCGAATTTAATGTCGGGCTGTGTTTAATTGTACATTGTTCACTGTAGGGCACTGTTTCATTGTACCGTATTTAATGTCGGGCTGTGTTTAATTTTACATTGTTCACTGTAGGGCACTGTTTCATTGTACCGTATTTAGTGTCGGGCTGTCTTTAATTGTACATTGTTCACTGTAGGGCACAGTTTCATTGTACTGTATTTAATGTCGGGCTGTGTTTAATTTTACCTTGTTCAGTTTAGGGAACTGTTTCATTGTACCGTATTTAATGCCGGGCTGTGTTTAATTTTACATTGTTCAGTGTAGGGCACTGTTTCATTGTACCGTATTTAATGTCGGGCTGTGTTTAATTTTACCTTGTTCAGTTTAGGGAACTGTTTCATTGTACCGTATTTAATGCCGGGCTGTGTTTAATTTTACATTGTTCACTGTCGGGCACTGTTTCATTGTCCCATACTTAATGTCGGGCTTTGTTTAATGTTACATTGTTCAGTGTAGGGCACTGTTTCAATGTACTGTACTTAATGTCGGGCTCTGTTTAATTTTGCCTTGTTTACTGTAGGTCACTGTTTCCTTGTACTGTATTTAATGTCGGGCTCTGTTTAATTTTACTTTGTTCAGTGTAGGGCACTGTTTCATTGTACCGTATTTAATGTCGAGCTCTGTATAATTTTACATTGTTCACTGTAGGGCACTGTTTCATTGTACTGTATTTAATGTCGGGCTGTGTTTAATTGTACATTGTTCACGGTCGGGCACTGTTTCATTGTCCCGTACTTAATGTCGGGCTTTGTTTAATGTTACATTGTTCAGTGTAGGGCACTGTTTCATTTTACCGTATTTAATGTCGGGCTGTGTTTAATTGTACTTTGTTCACTGTTTGGGCACTGTTTCATTGTACTGTATTTAATGTCGGGCTGTGTTTAATTTTACCTTGTTCAGTGTAGGGCACTGTTTCATTGTACCGTATTTAGTGTCGGGCTGTTTTTAATTGTACATTGTTCACTGTAGGGCACTGTTTCATTGTACTGTATTTAATGTCGGGCTCTGTTTAATTTTACCTTGTTCAGTGTAGGGCACTGTTTCATTGTACCGTATTTAATGTCGGGCTGTGTTTAATTTTACCTTGTTCAGTGTAGGGCACTGTTTCATTTTACCGTATTTAATGTCGGGCTGTGTTTAATTGTACTTTGTTCACTGTTTGGGCACTGTTTCATTGTACTGTATTTAATGTCGGGCTGTGTTTAATTTTACCTTGTTCAGTGTAGGGCACTGTTTCATTGTACCGTATTTAATGTCGGGCTGTGTTTAATTTTACCTTGTTCAGTGTAGGGCACTGTTTCATTTTACCGTATTTAATGTCGGGCTGTGTTTAATTGTACATTGTTCACTGTCGGGCACTGTTTCATTGTCCCGTACTTAATGTCGGGCTTTGTTTAATGTTACATTGTTCAGTGTAGGGCACTGTTTCATTGTACTGTATTTAATGTCGGGCTCTGTTTAATTTTGCCTTGTTTACTGTAGGTCACTGTTTCATTGTACTGTATTTAATGTCGGGCTCTGTTTAATTTTACCTTGTTCAGTGTAGGGCACAGTTTCATTGTACCGTATTTAATGTCAAGCTCTGTTTAATTTTACATTGTTCACTGTAGGTCACTGTTTCATTGCACTGTATTTAATGTCGGGCTGTGTTTAATTTTACCTTGTTCAGTGTAGGGCACTGTTTCATTGTACCGTATTTAATGTCGGGCTGTGTTTAATTTTACATTGTTCAGTGTAGGGCACTGTTTCATTGTACCGTATTTAATGTCGGGCTCTGTTTAATTTTACCTTGCTCAGTGTAGGGCACTGTTTCATTTTACCGTAGTTAATGTCGGGCTGTGTTTAATTTTACATTGTTCACTGTAGGGCATTGTTTCATTGTGCTGCCTTTATAGTCGGGATCTGTTTAATTTTACCTTGTTCAGTGTAGGGCACTGTTTCATTTTACCGTATTTAATGTCAGGCTGTGTTTAATTTTACATTGTTCACTGTAGGGCATTGTTTCATTGTGCTGTCTTTAATGTCGGGCTCTGTTTAATTTTACCTTGTTCAGTGTAGGGCACTGTTTCATTTTACCGTATTTAATGTCGGGCTCTGTTTAATTTTACCTTGTTCAGTGTAGGGCACTGTTTCATTGAACCGTATTTAATGTCGGGCTGTGTTGAATTTTACATTGTTCAGTGCCGGGCACTGTTTTACGGTACCGTATTTAATGTCGGGCTGTGTTTTATTTTGCATTGTTCAGTGTATGGCACTGATTCATTGCACCGTGTTTAATGTCGGGCTCTGTTTAATTTTACAATGTTCAGTGTAGGGCACTGTTTCATTTTACCGTATTCAATGTCGGGCTGTGTTTAATTGTACATTGTTCACTGTAGGGCACTGTTTCATTGTACCGTATTTAGTGTCGGGCTGTGTTTAATTGTACATTGTTCACTGTAAGGCACTGTTTCATTGTCCCATACTTAATGTCGGGCTTTGTTTAATGTTACATTGTTCAGTGTAGGGCACTGTTTCATTGTACTGTATTTAATGTCGGGCTCTGTTTAATTTTGCCTTGTTTACTGTAGGTCGCTGTTTCATTGTACTGTATTTAATGTCGGGCTCTGTTTAATTTTACCTTGTTCAGTGTAGGGCACTGTTTCATTGTACCGTATTTAATGTCGAGCTCTGTATAATTTTACATTGTTCACTGTAGGGCACTGTTTCATTGTACTGTATTTAATGTCGGGCTGTGTTTAATTGTACATTGTTAACTGTCGGGCACTGTTTCATTGTCCCGTACTTAATGTCGGGCTTTGTTTAATGTTACATTGTTCAGTGTAGGGCACTGTTTCATTTTACCGTATTTAATGTCGGGCTGTGTTTAATTGTACTTTGTTCACTGTTTGGGCACTGTTTCATTGTACTGTATTTAATGTCGGGCTGTGTTTAATTTTACCTTGTTCAGTGTAGGGCACTGTTTCATTGTACCGTATTTAGTGTCGGGCTGTGTTTAAGTGTACATTGTTCACTGTAGGGCACTGTTTCATTGTACTGTATTTAATGTCGGGCTGTGTTTAATTTTACCTTGTTCAGTGTAGGGCACTGTTTCATTGTACCGTATTTAATGTCGGGCTGTGTTTAATTTTACATTGTTCAGTGTAGGGCACTGTTTCATTGTACCGTATTTAATGTCGGGCTGTGTTTAATTTTACCTTGTTCACTGTAGGGCACTCTTTCATTGTACCGTATTTAATGTCGGGCTGTGTTTAATTGTACATTGTTCACTGTAGGGCACTGTTTCATTGTACCGTATTTAGTGTCGGGCTGTGTTTAATTGTACATTGTTCACTGTAGGGCACTGTTTCATTGTACTGTATTTAATGTCGGGCTGTGTTTAATTTTACCTTGTTCAGTGTAGGGCACTGTTTCATTGTACCGTATTTAATGTCGGGCTGTGTTTAATTTTACCTTGTTCACTGTAGGGCACTGTTTCATTTTACCGTATTTAATGTCGGGCTGTGTTTAATTGTACTTTGTTCACTGTTTGGGCACTGTTTCATTGTACTGTATTTAATGTCGGGCTGTGTTTAATTTTACCTTGTTCAGTGTAGGGCACTGTTTCATTGTACCGTATTTAGTGTCGGGCTGTTTTTAATTGTACATTGTTCACTGTAGGGCACTGTTTCATTGTACTGTATTTAATGTCGGGCTGTGTTTAATTTTACCTTGTTCAGTGTAGGGCACTGTTTCATTGTACCGTATTTAATGTCGGGCTGTGTTTAATTTTACCTTGTTCAGTGTAGGGCACTGTTTCATTTTACCGTATTTAATGTCAGGCTGTGTTTAATTGTACTTTGTTCACTGTTTGGGCACTGTTTCATTGTACTGTATTTAATGTCGGGCTGTGTTTAATTTTACCTTGTTCAGTGTAGGGCACTGTTTCATTGTACCGTATTTAATGTCGGGCTGTGTTTAATTTTACCTTGTTCAGTGTAGGGCACTGTTTCATTTTACCGTATTTAATGTCGGGCTGTGTTTAATTGTACATTGTTCACTGTCGGGCACTGTTTCATTGTCCCGTACTTAATGTCGGGCTTTGTTTAATGTTACATTGTTCAGTGTAGGGCACTGTTTCATTGTACTGTATTTAATGTCGGGCTCTGTTTAATTTTGCCTTGTTTACTGTAGGTCGCTATTTCATTGTACTGTATTTAATGTCGGGCTCTGTTTTATTTTACCTTGTTCAGTGTAGGGCACTGTTTCATTGTACCGTATTTAATGTCGAGCTCTGTATAATTTTACATTGTTCACTGTAGGGCACTGTTTCATTGTACTGTATTTAATGTCGGGCTGTGTTTAATTGTACATTGTTAACTGTCGGGCACTGTTTCATTGTCCCGTACTTAATGTCGGGCTTTGTTTAATGTTACATTGTTCAGTGTAGGGCACTGTTTCATTTTACCGTATTTAATGTCGGGCTGTGTTTAATTGTACTTTGTTCACTGTTTGGGCACTGTTTCATTGTACTGTATTTAATGTCGGGCTGTGTTTAATTTTACCTTGTTCAGTGTAGGGCACTGTTTCATTGTACCGTATTTAGTGTCGGGCTGTGTTTAATTGTACATTGTTCACTGTAGGGCACTGTTTCATTGTACTGTATTTAATGTCGGGCTGTGTTTAATTTTACCTTGTTCAGTGTAGGGCACTGTTTCATTGTACCGTATTTAATGTCGGGCTGTGTTTAATTTTACATTGTTCAGTGTAGGGCACTGTTTCATTGTACCGTATTTAATGTCGGGCTGTGTTTAATTTTACCTTGTTCACTGTAGGGCACTCTTTCATTGTACCGTATTTAATGTCGGGCTGTGTTTAATTGTACATTGTTCACTGTAGGGCACTGTTTCATTGTACCGTATTTAGTGTCGGGCTGTGTTTAATTGTACATTGTTCACTGTAGGGCACTGTTTCATTGTACTGTATTTAATGTCGGGCTGTGTTTAATTTTACCTTGTTCAGTGTAGGGCACTGTTTCATTGTACCGTATTTAATGTCGGGCTGTGTTTAATTTTACCTTGTTCACTGTAGGGCACTGTTTCATTTTACCGTATTTAATGTCGGGCTGTGTTTAATTGTACTTTGTTCACTGTTTGGGCACTGTTTCATTGTACTGTATTTAATGTCGGGCTGTGTTTAATTTTACCTTGTTCAGTGTAGGGCACTGTTTCATTGTACCGTATTTAGTGTCGGGCTGTTTTTAATTGTACATTGTTCACTGTAGGGCACTGTTTCATTGTACTGTATTTAATGTCGGGCTCTGTTTAATTTTACCTTGTTCAGTGTAGGGCACTGTTTCATTGTACCGTATTTAATGTCGGGCTGTGTTTAATTTTACCTTGTTCAGTGTAGGGCACTGTTTCATTTTACCGTATTTAATGTCGGGCTGTGTTTAATTGTACTTTGTTCACTGTTTGGGCACTGTTTCATTGTACTGTATTTAATGTCGGGCTGTGTTTAATTTTACCTTGTTCAGTGTAGGGCACTGTTTCATTGTACCGTATTTAATGTCGGGCTGTGTTTAATTTTACCTTGTTCAGTGTAGGGCACTGTTTCATTTTACCGTATTTAATGTCGGGCTGTGTTTAATTGTACATTGTTCACTGTCGGGCACTGTTTCATTGTCCCGTACTTAATGTCGGGCTTTGTTTAATGTTACATTGTTCAGTGGAGGGCACTGTTTCATTGTACTGTATTTAATGTCGGGCTCTGTTTAATTTTGCCTTGTTTACTGTAGGTCACTGTTTCATTGTACTGTATTTAATGTCGGGCTCTGTTTAATTTTACCTTGTTCAGTGTAGGGCACAGTTTCATTGTACCGTATTTAATGTCAAGCTCTGTTTAATTTTACATTGTTCACTGTAGGTCACTGTTTCATTGCACTGTATTTAATGTCGGGCTCTGTTTAATTTTACATTGTTCACTGTAGGGCACTGTTTCATTGTACCGTATTTAGTGTCGCGCTGTGTTTAATTGTACATTGTTCACTTTAGGGCACTGTTTCATTGTACTGTATTTAATGTCGGGCTGTGTTTAATTTTACCTTGTTCAGTGTAGGGCACTGTTTCATTGTACCGTATTTAATGTCGGGCTGTGTTTAATTTTACATTGTTCAGTGTAGGGCACTGTTTCATTGTACCGTATTTAATGTCGGGCTCTGTTTAATTTTACCTTGCTCAGTGTAGGGCACTGTTTCATTTTACCGTAGTTAATGTCGGGCTGTGTTTAATTTTACATTGTTCACTGTAGGGCATTGTTTCATTGTGCTGCCTTTAATGTCGGGATCTGTTTAATTTTACCTTGTTCAGTGTAGGGCACTGTTTCATTTTACCGTATTTAATGTCAGGCTGTGTTTAATTTTACATTGTTCACTGTAGGGCATTGTTTCATTGTGCTGTCTTTAATGTCGGGCTCTGTTTAATTTTACCTTGTTCAGTATAGGGCACTGTTTCATTTTACCGTATTTAATGTCGGGCTCTGTTTAATTTTACCTTGTTCAGTGTAGGGCACTGTTTCATTGAACCGTATTTAATGTCGGGCTGTGTTGAATTTTACATTGTTCAGTGCCGGGCACTGTTTTACGGTACCGTATTTAATGTCGGGCTGTGTTTTATTTTGCATTGTTCAGTGTAGGGCACTGATTCATTGCACCGTGTTTAATGTCGGGCTCTGTTTAATTTTACAATGTTCAGTGTAGGGCACTGTTTCATTTTACCGTATTCAATGTCGGGCTGTGTTTAATTGTACATTGTTCACTGTAGGGCACTGTTTCATTGTACCGTATTTAGTGTCGGGCTGTGTTTAATTCTACATTGTTCACTGTAAGGCACTGTTTCATTGTCCCATACTTAATGTCGGGCTTTGTTTAATGTTACATTGTTCAGTGTAGGGCACTGTTTCATTGTACTGTATTTAATGTCGGGCTCTGTTTAATTTTGCCTTGTTTACTGTAGGTCGCTGTTTCATTGTACTGTATTTAATGTCGGGCTCTGTTTAATTTTACCTTGTTCAGTGTAGGGCACTGTTTCATTGTACCGTATTTAATGTCGAGCTCTGTATAATTTTACATTGTTCACTGTAGGGCACTGTTTCATTGTACTGTATTTAATGTCGGGCTGTGTTTAATTGTACATTGTTCACTGTCGGGCACTGTTTCATTGTCCCGTACTTAATGTCGGGCTTTGTTTAATGTTTCATTGTTCAGTGCAGGGCACTGTTTCATTTTACCGTATTTAATGTCGGGCTGTGTTTAATTGTACTTTGTTCACTGTTTGGGCACTGTTTCATTGTACTGTATTTAATGTCGGGCTGTGTTTAATTTTACCTTGTTCAGTGTAGGGCACTGTTTCATTGTACCGTATTTAGTGTCGGGCTGTGTTTAATTGTACATTGTTCACTGTAGGGCACTGTTTCATTGTACTGTATTTAATGTCGGGCTGTGTTTAATTTTACCTTGTTCAGTGTAGGGCACTGTTTCATTGTACCGTATTTAATGTCGGGCTGTGTTTAATTTTACCTTGTTCACTGTAGGGCACTCTTTCATTGTACCGTATTTAATGTCGGGCTGTGTTTAATTGTACATTGTTCACTGTAGGGCACTGTTTCATTGTACCGTATTTAGTGTCGGGCTGTGTTTAATTGTACATTGTTCACTGTAGGGCACTGTTTCATTGTACTGTATTTAATGTCGGGCTGTGTTTAATTTTACCTTGTTCAGTGTAGGGCACTGTTTCATTGTACCGTATTTAATGTCGGGCTGTGTTTAATTTTACCTTGTTCACTGTAGGGCACTGTTTCATTTTACCGTATTTAATGTCGGGCTGTGTTTAATTGTACATTGTTCACTGTAGGGCACTGTTTCATTGTACTGTATTTAATGTCGGGCTGTGTTTAATTTTACCTTGTTCAGTGTAGGGCACTGTTTCATTGTACCGTATTTAATGTCGGGCTATGTTTAATGTTACCTTGTTCAGTGTAGGGCACTGTTTCATTTTACCGTATTTAATGTCGGGCTCTGTTTAATTTTACCTTGTTCAGTGTAGGGCACTGTTTCATTTTACCGTATTTATTGTCGGGCTGTGTTTAATTTTACATTGTTCACTGTAGGGCATTGTTTCATTGTGCTGTATTTAATGTTGGGCTCTGTTTAAGTTTACCTTGTTCAGTGTAGGGCACTGTTTCATTGAACCGTATTTAATGTCGGGCTGTGTTTTATTTTAAATTGTTCAGTGTAGGGCACTGTTTCATTGTACCGTATTTAATGTCGGGCTGTGTTTTATTTTACATTGTTCAGTGTAGGGCACTGATTCATTGCACCGTATTTAATGTCGGGCTCCGTTTAATTTTACAATGTTCAGTGTAGGGCACTGTTTCATTTTACCGTATTCAATGTCGGGCTGTGTTTAATTGTACATTGTTCACTGTAGGGCACTGTTTCATTGTACCGTATTTAGTGTCGGGCTGTGTTTAATTGTACATTGTTCACTGTAAGGCACTATTTCATTGTACTGTATTTAATGTCGGGCTCTGTTTAATTTTACCTTGTTCAGTGTAGGGCACTGTTTCATTGTACCGTATTTAATGTCGGGCTGTGTTTAATTTTACCTTGCTCAGTGGAGGACACTGTTACATTGTACTGTATTTAATGTCGTGCTCTGTTTAATTTTACATTGTTCACTGTAGGGCACTGTTTCATTGTACCGTATTTAATGTCGGGCTATGTTTAATTTTACATTGTTCACTGTAGGTCACTGTTTCATTGTACTGTATTTAATGTCGGGCTGTGTTTAATTTTACATTCTTCAATGTAGGGCACTGTTTCATTGTACTGTATTTAATGTCGGGCTGTGTTTAATTGTACATTGTTCACTGTAGGGCACTGTTTCATTGTACCGTATTTAGTGTCGGGCTGTGTTTAATTGTACATTGTTCACTGTAGGGCACTGTTTCATTGTACTGTATTTAATGTCGGGCTGTGTTTAATTTTACCTTGTTCAGTGTAGGGCACTGTTTCATTGTACCGTATTTAATGTCGGGCTGTGTTTAATTTTACCTTGTTCACTGTAGGGCACTGTTTCATTTTACCGTATTTAATGTCGGGCTGTGTTTAATTGTACATTGTTCACTGTAGGGCACTGTTTCATTGTACTGTATTTAATGTCGGGCTGTGTTTAATTTTACCTTGTTCAGTGTAGGGCACTGTTTCATTGTACCGTATTTAATGTCGGGCTATGTTTAATGTTACCTTGTTCAGTGTAGGGCACTGTTTCATTTTACCGTATTTAATGTCGGTCTCTGTTTAATTTTACCTTGTTCAGTGTAGGGCACTGTTTCATTTTACCGTATTTATTGTCGGGCTGTGTTTAATTTTACATTGTTCACTGTAGGGCATTGTTTCATTGTGCTGTATTTAATGTTGGGCTCTGTTTAAGTTTACCTTGTTCAGTGTAGGGCACTGTTTCATTGAACCGTATTTAATGTCGGGCTGTGTTTTATTTTAAATTGTTCAGTGTAGGGCACTGTTTCATTGTACCGTATTTAATGTCGGGCTGTGTTTTATTTTACATTGTTCAGTGTAGGGCACTGATTCATTGCACCGTATTTAATGTCGGGCTCCGTTTAATTTTACAATGTTCAGTGTAGGGCACTGTTTCATTTTACCGTATTCAATGTCGGGCTGTGTTTAATTGTACATTGTTCACTGTAGGGCACTGTTTCATTGTACCGTATTTAGTGTCGGGCTGTGTTTAATTGTACATTGTTCACTGTAAGGCACTATTTCATTGTACTGTATTTAATGTCGGGCTCTGTTTAATTTTACCTTGTTCAGTGTAGGGCACTGTTTCATTGTACCGTATTTAATGTCGGGCTGTGTTTAATTTTACCTTGCTCAGTGGAGGACACTGTTACATTGTACTGTATTTAATGTCGTGCTCTGTTTAATTTTACATTGTTCACTGTAGGGCACTGTTTCATTGTACCGTATTTAATGTCGGGCTATGTTTAATTTTACATTGTTCACTGTAGGTCACTGTTTCATTGTACTGTATTTAATGTCGGGCTGTGTTTAATTTTACATTCTTCAATGTAGGGCACTGTTTCATTGTACTGTATTTAATGTCGGGCTCTGTTTAATTTTACATTGTTCACTGTAGGGCACTGTTTCATTGTACTGTATTTAATGTCGGGCTCTGTTTAATTTTACCTTGTTCAGTGTAGGGCACTGTTTCATTGTACCGTATTTAATGTCGGGCTGTGTTTAATTTTACATTGTTCAGTGTAGGGCACTGTTTCATTGTACCGTATTTAATGTCGGGCTGTGTTTAATTTTACCTTGTTCAGTTTAGGGCACTTTTATATTTTACCGAATTTAATGTCGGGCTGTGTTTAATTGTACATTGTTCACTGTCGGGCACTGTTTGATTGTCCCGTACTTAATGTCGGGCTGTGTTTAATTTTATCTTGTTCAATGTAGGGCACTGTTTCATTGTACCGTATTTAATGTCGAGCTCTGTTTAATTTTACATTGTTCACTGTAGGTCACTGTTTCATTGTACTGTATTTAATGTCGGGCTGTGTTTAATTTTGCCTTGTTTACTGTAGGTCACTGTTTCATTGCACTGTATTTAATGTCGGGCTCTGTTTAATTTTATATTGTTCACTGTCGGGCACTGTTTCATTGTACCGTATTTAATGTCGGGCTGTGTTTAATTGTACATTGTTCACTGTAGGGCACTGTTTCATTGTACCGTATTTAGTGTCGCGCTGTGTTTAATTGTACATTGTTCACTTTAGGGCACTGTTTCATTGTACTGTATTTAATGTCGGGCTGTGTTTAATTTTACCTTGTTCAGTGTAGGGCACTGTTTCATTGTACCGTATTTAATGTCGGGCTGTGTTTAATTTTACATTGTTCAGTGTAGGGCACTGTTGCATTGTACCGTATTTAATGTCGGGCTGTGTTTAATTTTACATTGTTCAGTGTAGGGGACTGTTTCATTGTACCGTATTTAATGTCGGGCTGTGTTTAATTTTACCTTGTTCAGTGTAGGGCACTGTTTCATTTTACCGTATTTAATGTCGGGCTGTGTTTAATTGTACATTGTTCACTGTCGGGCACTGTTTCATTGTCCCGTACTTAATGTCGGGCTTTGTTTAATGTTACATTGTTAAGTGTAGGGCATGTTTCATTGTACTGTATTTAATGTCGGGCTCTGATTAATTTTGCCTTGTTTACTGTAGGTCACTGTTTCATTGAACTGTATTTAATGTCGGGCTCTGTTTAATTTTACCTTGTTCAGTGTAGGGCAGTGTTTCATTGTACCGTATTTAATGTCGAGCTCTGTTTAATTTTACCTTGAACAGTGTAGGGCACTGTTTCATTTTACCGTATTTAATGTCGGGCTGTGTTTAATTTTGCCTTGTTTACTGTAGGTCACTGTTTCATTGCACTGTATTTAATGTCGGGCTCTGTTTAATTTTATATTGTTCACTGTCGGGCACTGTTTCATTGTACCGTATTTAATGTCGGGCTGTGTTTAATTGTACATTGTTCACTGTAGGGCACTGTTTCATTGTACCGTATTTAGTGTCGCGCTGTGTTTAATTGTACATTGTTCACTTTAGGGCACTGTTTCATTGTACTGTATTTAATGTCGGGCTGTGTTTAATTTTACCTTGTTCAGTGTAGGGCACTGTTTCATTGTACCGTATTTAATGTCGGGCTGTGTTTAGTTTTACATTGTTCAGTGTAGGGCACTGTTTCATTGTACCGTATTTAATGTCGGGCTGTGTTTACTTGTACATTGTTCACTTTAGGGCACTGTTTCATTGTACCGTATTTAGTGTCGGGCTGTGTTTAATTGTACATTGTTCACTGTAGGGCACTGTTTCATTGTGCTGTATTTAATGTCGGGCTGTGTTTAATTTTACCTTGTTCAGTGTAGGGCACTGTTTCATTTTACCGTATTTAATGTCGGGCTGTGTTTAATTGTACATTGTTCACTGTCGGGCACTGTTTCATTGTCCCGTACTTAATGTCGGGCTTTGTTTAATGTTACATTGTTCAGTGTAGGGCACTGTTTCATTGTACTGTATTTAATGTCGGGCTCTGTTTAATTTTGCCTTGTTTACTGTAGGTCACTGTTTCATTGTACTGTATTTAATGTCGGGCTCTGTTTAATTTTACCTTGTTCAGTGTAGGGCACTGTTTCATTGTACCGTATTTAATGTCGAGCTCTGTTTAATTTTACATTGTTCACTGTAGGGCACTGTGTCATTGTACCGTATTTAATGTCGGGCTGTGTTTAATTGTACATTGTTCACTGTAGGGCACTGTTTCATTGTACCGTATTTAGTGTCGCGCTGTGTTTAATTGTACATTGTTCACTTTAGGGCACTGTTTCATTGTACTGTATTTAATGTCGGGCTCTGTTTAATTTTACCTTGTTCAGTGTAGGGCACTGTTTCATTGTACCGTATTTAATGTCGGGCTGTGTTTAATTTTACATTGTTCAGTGTAGGGCACTGTTTCATTGTACCGTATTTAATGTCGGGCTGTGTTTAATTTTACCTTGTTCAGTGTAGGGCACTTTTATATTTTACCGTATTTAATGTCGGGCTGTGTTTAATTGTACATTTTTCACTGTCGGGCACTGTTTGATTGTCCCGTACTTAATGTCGGGCTGTGTTTAATTTTATCTTGTTCAATGTAGGGCACTGTTTCATTGTACCGTATTTAATGTCGAGCTCTGTTTAATTTTACATTGTTCACTGTAGGTCACTGTTTCATTGTACTGTATTTAATGTCGGTCTGTGTTTAATTTTGCCTTGTTTACTGTAGGTCACTGTTTCATTGCACTGTATTTAATGTCGGGCTCTGTTTAATTTTATATTGTTCACTGTCGGGCACTGTTTCATTGTACCGTATTTAATGTCGGGCTGTGTTTAATTGTACATTGTTCACTGTAGGGCACTGTTTCATTGTACCGTATTTAGTGTCGCGCTGTGTTTAATTGTACATTGTTCACTTTAGGGCACTGTTTCATTGTACTGTATTTAATGTCGGGCTGTGTTTAATTTTACCTTGTTCAGTGTAGGGCACTGTTTCATTGTACCGTATTTAATGTCGGGCTGTGTTTAATTTTACATTGTTCAGTGTAGGGCACTGTTTCATTGTACCGTATTTAATGTCGGGCTGTGTTTAATTTTACATTGTTCAGTGTAGGGGACTGTTTCATTGTACCGTATTTAATGTCGGGCTGTGTTTAATTTTACCTTGTTCAGTGTAGGGCACTGTTTCATTTTACCGTATTTAATGTCGGGCTGTGTTTAATTGTACATTGTTCACTGTCGGGCACTGTTTCATTGTCCCGTACTTAATGTCGGGCTTTGTTTAATGTTACATTGTTCAGTGTAGGGCACTGTTTCATTGTACTGTATTTAATGTCGGGCTCTGATTAATTTTGCCTTGTTTACTGTAGGTCACTGTTTCATTGAACTGTATTTAATGTCGGGCTCTGTTTAATTTTACCTTGTTCAGTGTAGGGCAGTGTTTCATTGTACCGTATTTAATGTCGAGCTCTGTTTAATTTTACCTTGAACAGTGTAGGGCACTGTTTCATTTTACCGTAGTTAATGTCGGGCTGTGTTTAATTTTACATTGTTCACTGTAGGGCATTGTTTCATTGTGC
Organism: Scyliorhinus torazame; assembly: GCF_047496885.1. Taxonomy (NCBI): domain Eukaryota; kingdom Metazoa; phylum Chordata; class Chondrichthyes; order Carcharhiniformes; family Scyliorhinidae; genus Scyliorhinus; species Scyliorhinus torazame. The sequence continues at coordinate 2,034,371 of NW_027307762.1, read as the reverse complement.
TGTATTTAATGTCGGGCTCTGTTTAATTTTACCTTGTTCAGTGTAGGGCACTGTTTCATTTTACCGTATTTAATGTCGGGCTGTGTTTAATTTTACATTGTTCACTGTAGGGCATTGTTTCATTGTGCTGTATTTAATGTTGGGCTCTGTTTAATTTTACCTTGTTCAGTGTAGGGCACTGTTTCATTGAACCGTATTTAATGTCGGGCTGTGTTTAATTTTACATTGTTCAGTGTCGGGCACTGTTTCATTTTACCGTATTTAATGTCGGGCTGTGTTTAATTTTACATTGTTCACTGTAGGGCATTGTTTCATTGTGCTGTATTTAATGTTGGGCTCTGTTTAATTTTACCTTGTTCAGTGTAGGGCACTGTTTCATTGAACCGTATTTAATGTCGGGCTGTGTTTAATTTTACATTGTTCAGTGTCGGGCACTGTTTAACGGTACCGTATTTAATGTCGGGCTCTGTTTAATTTTACATTGGTCAGTGTAGGGCACTGTTTAACGGTACCGTATTTAATGTCGGGCTCTGTTTAATTTTACATTGGTCAGTGTAGGGCACTGTTTAACGGTACCGTATTTAATGTCGGGCTCTGTTTAATTTTACATTGGTCAGTGTAGGGCACTGTATCATTGTACCGTATTCAATGTCGGGCTGTGTTTAATTGTACATTGTTCACTGTAGGGCACTGTTTCATTGTACCGTATTTAGTGTCGGGCTGTGTTTAATTGTACATTGTTCACTGTAAGGCACTGTTTCATTGTACCGTATTTAATGTCGGGCTCTGTTTAATTTTACAATGTTCAGTGTAGGGCACTGTATCATTGTACCGTATTCAATGTCGGGCTGTGTTTAATTGTACATTGTTCACTGTAGGGCACTGTTTCATTGTACCGTATTTAGTGTCGGGCTGTGTTTAATTGTACTTTGTTCACTGTAAGGCACTGTTTTATTGTACTGTATTTAATGTCGGGCTCTGTTTAATTTTACCTTGTTCAGTGTAGGGCACTGTTTCATTGTACCGTATTTAATGTCGGGCTGTGTTTAATTTTACCTTGCTCAGTGGAGGGCACTGTTACATTGTACTGTATTTAATGTCGTGCTCTGTTTAATTTTACATTGTTCACTGTAGGTCACTGTTTCATTGTACTGTATTTAATGTCGGGCTGTGTTTAATTTTGCATTCTTCACTGTAGGGCACTGTTTCATTGTACTGTATTTAATGTCGGGCTGTGTTTAATTTTACCTTGTTCAGTGTAGGGCACTTTTATATTTTACCGTATTTAATGTCGGGCTGTGTTTAATTGTACATTTTTCACTGTCGGGCACTGTTTGATTGTCCCGTACTTAATGTCGGGCTGTGTTTAATTTTATCTTGTTCAATGTAGGGCACTGTTTCATTGTACCGTATTTAATGTCGAGCTCTGTTTAATTTTACATTGTTCACTGTAGGTCACTGTTTCATTGTACTGTATTTAATGTCGGTCTGTGTTTAATTTTGCCTTGTTTACTGTAGGTCACTGTTTCATTGCACTGTATTTAATGTCGGGCTCTGTTTAATTTTATATTGTTCACTGTCGGGCACTGTTTCATTGTACCGTATTTAATGTCGGGCTGTGTTTAATTGTACATTGTTCACTGTAGGGCACTGTTTCATTGTACCGTATTTAGTGTCGCGCTGTGTTTAATTGTACATTGTTCACTTTAGGGCACTGTTTCATTGTACTGTATTTAATGTCGGGCTGTGTTTAATTTTACCTTGTTCAGTGTAGGGCACTGTTTCATTGTACCGTATTTAATGTCGGGCTGTGTTTAATTTTACATTGTTCAGTGTAGGGCACTGTTTCATTGTACCGTATTTAATGTCGGGCTGTGTTTAATTTTACATTGTTCAGTGTAGGGGACTGTTTCATTGTACCGTATTTAATGTCGGGCTGTGTTTAATTTTACCTTGTTCAGTGTAGGGCACTGTTTCATTTTACCGTATTTAATGTCGGGCTGTGTTTAATTGTACATTGTTCACTGTCGGGCACTGTTTCATTGTCCCGTACTTAATGTCGGGCTTTGTTTAATGTTACATTGTTAAGTGTAGGGCATGTTTCATTGTACTGTATTTAATGTCGGGCTCTGATTAATTTTGCCTTGTTTACTGTAGGTCACTGTTTCATTGAACTGTATTTAATGTCGGGCTCTGTTTAATTTTACCTTGTTCAGTGTAGGGCAGTGTTTCATTGTACCGTATTTAATGTCGAGCTCTGTTTAATTTTACCTTGAACAGTGTAGGGCACTGTTTCATTTTACCGTAGTTAATGTCGGGCTGTGTTTAATTTTACATTGTTCACTGTAGGGCATTGTTTCATTGTGCTGTATTTAATGTCGGGCTCTGTTTAATTTTACCTTGTTCAGTGTAGGGCACTGTTTCATTTTACCGTATTTAATGTCGGGCTGTGTTTAATTTTACATTGTTCACTGTAGGGCATTGTTTCATTGTGCTGTATTTAATGTTGGGCTCTGTTTAATTTTACCTTGTTCAGTGTAGGGCACTGTTTCATTGAACCGTATTTAATGTCGGGCTGTGTTTAATTTTACATTGTTCAGTGTCGGGCACTGTTTCATTTTTCCGTATTTAATGTCGGGCTGTGTTTAATTTTACATTGTTCACTGTAGGGCATTGTTTCATTGTGCTGTATTTAATGTTGGGCTCTGTTTAATTTTACCTTGTTCAGTGTAGGGCACTGTTTCATTGAACCGTATTTAATGTCGGGCTGTGTTTAATTTTACATTGTTCAGTGTCGGGCACTGTTTAACGGTACCGTATTTAATGTCGGGCTCTGTTTAATTTTACATTGGTCAGTGTAGGGCACTGTTTAACGGTACCGTATTTAATGTCGGGCTCTGTTTAATTTTACATTGGTCAGTGTAGGGCACTGTTTAACGGTACCGTATTTAATGTCGGGCTCTGTTTAATTTTACATTGGTCAGTGTAGGGCACTGTATCATTGTACCGTATTCAATGTCGGGCTGTGTTTAATTGTACATTGTTCACTGTAGGGCACTGTTTCATTGTACCGTATTTAGTGTCGGGCTGTGTTTAATTGTACATTGTTCACTGTCAGGCACTGTTTCATTGTACCGTATTTAATGTCGGGCTCTGTTTAATTTTACAATGTTCAGTGTAGGGCACTGTATCATTGTACCGTATTCAATGTCGGGCTGTGTTTAATTGTACATTGTTCACTGTAGGGCACTGTTTCATTGTACCGTATTTAGTGTCGGGCTGTGTTTAATTGTACTTTGTTCACTGTAAGGCACTGTTTTATTGTACTGTATTTAATGTCGGGCTCTGTTTAATTTTACCTTGTTCAGTGTAGGGCACTGTTTCATTGTTCCGTATTTAATGTCGGGCTGTGTTTAATTTTACCTTGCTCAGTGGAGGGCACTGTTACATTGTACTGTATTTAATGTCGTGCTCTGTTTAATTTTACATTGTTCACTGTAGGTCACTGTTTCATTGTACTGTATTTAATGTCGGGCTGTGTTTAATTTTGCATTCTTCACTGTAGGGCACTGTTTCATTGTACTGTATTTAATGTCGGGCTCTGTTTAATGTTACATTGTTCACTGTAGGGCACTGTTTCATTGTACCGTATTTAATGTCGGGCTATGTTTAATTTTACATTGTTCACTGTAGGTCACTGTTTCACTGTACTGTATTTAATGTCGGGCTGTGTTTAATTTTGCATTCTTCACTGTAGGGCACTGTTTCATTGTACTGTATTTAATGTCGGGCTGTGTTTAATTTTACCTTGTTCAGTGTAGGGCACTGTTTCATTGTACCGTATTTAATGTCGAGCTGTGTTTAATTTTACCTTGAACAGTGTAGGGCACTGTTTCATTTTACCGTAGTTAATGTCGGGCTGTGTTTAATTTTACATTGTTCACTGTAGGGCATTGTTTCATTGTGCTGTATTTAATGTCGGGCTCTGTTTAATTTTACCTTGTTCAGTGTAGGGCACTGTTTCATTTTACCGTATTTAATGTCGGGCTGTGTTTAATTTTACATTGTTCACTGTAGGGCATTGTTTCATTGTGCTGTATTTAATGTTGGGCTCTGTTTAATTTTACCTTGTTCAGTGTAGGGCACTCTTTCATTGAACCGTATTTAATGTCGGGCTGTGTTTAATTTTACATTGTTCAGTGTCGGGCACTGTTTCATTTTACCGTATTTAATGTCGGGCTGTGTTTAATTGTACATTGTTCACTGTAGGGCACTGTTTCATTGTACCGTATTTAGTGTCGGGCTGTGTTTAATTGTACTTTGTTCACTGTAAGGCACTGTTTTATTGTACTGTATTTAATGTCGGGCTCTGTTTAATTTTACCTTGTTCAGTGTAGGGCACTGTTTCATTGTACCGTATTTAATGTCGGGCTGTGTTTAATTTTACCTTGCTCAGTGGAGGGCACTGTTACATTGTACTGTATTTAATGTCGTGCTCTGTTTAATTTTACATTGTTCACTGTAGGTCACTGTTTCATTGTACTGTATTTAATGTCGGGCTGTGTTTAATTTTGCATTCTTCACTGTAGGGCACTGTTTCATTGTACTGTATTTAATGTCGGGCTGTGTTTAATTTTACCTTGTTCAGTGTAGGGCACTTTTATATTTTACCGTATTTAATGTCGGGCTGTGTTTAATTGTACATTTTTCACTGTCGGGCACTGTTTGATTGTCCCGTACTTAATGTCGGGCTGTGTTTAATTTTATCTTGTTCAATGTAGGGCACTGTTTCATTGTACCGTATTTAATGTCGAGCTCTGTTTAATTTTACATTGTTCACTGTAGGTCACTGTTTCATTGTACTGTATTTAATGTCGGTCTGTGTTTAATTTTGCCTTGTTTAGTGTAGGTCACTGTTTCATTGCACTGTATTTAATGTCGGGCTCTGTTTAATTTTATATTGTTCACTGTCGGGCACTGTTTCATTGTACCGTATTTAATGTCGGGCTGTGTTTAATTGTACATTGTTCACTGTAGGGCACTGTTTCATTGTACCGTATTTAGTGTCGCGCTGTGTTTAATTGTACATTGTTCACTTTAGGGCACTGTTTCATTGTACTGTATTTAATGTCGGGCTGTGTTTAATTTTACCTTGTTCAGTGTAGGGCACTGTTTCATTGTACCGTATTTAATGTCGGGCTGTGTTTAATTTTACCTTGTTCAGTGTAGGGCACTGTTTCATTTTACCGTATTTAATGTCGGGCTGTGTTTAATTGTACATTGTTCACTGTCGGGCACTGTTTCATTGTCCCGTACTTAATGTCGGGCTTTGTTTAATGTTACATTGTTAAGTGTAGGGCATGTTTCATTGTACTGTATTTAATGTCGGGCTCTGATTAATTTTGCCTTGTTTACTGTAGGTCACTGTTTCATTGAACTGTATTTAATGTCGGGCTCTGTTTAATTTTACCTTGTTCAGTGTAGGGCAGTGTTTCATTGTACCGTATTTAATGTCGAGCTCTGTTTAATTTTACCTTGAACAGTGTAGGGCACTGTTTCATTTTACCGTAGTTAATGTCGGGCTGTGTTTAATTTTACATTGTTCACTGTAGGGCATTGTTTCATTGTGCTGTATTTAATGTCGGGCTCTGTTTAATTTTACCTTGTTCAGTGTAGGGCACTGTTTCATTTTACCGTATTTAATGTCGGGCTGTGTTTAATTTTACATTGTTCACTGTAGGGCATTGTTTCATTGTGCTGTATTTAATGTTGGGCTCTGTTTAATTTTACCTTGTTCAGTGTAGGGCACTGTTTCATTGAACCGTATTTAATGTCGGGCTGTGTTTAATTTTACATTGTTCAGTGTCGGGCACTGTTTCATTTTACCGTATTTAATGTCGGGCTGTGTTTAATTTTACATTGTTCACTGGAGGGCATTGTTTCATTGTGCTGTATTTAATGTTGGGCTCTGTTTAATTTTACCTTGTTCAGTGTAGGGCACTGTTTCATTGAACCGTATTTAATGTCGGGCTGTGTTTAATTTTACATTGTTCAGTGTCGGGCACTGTTTAACGGTACCGTATTTAATGTCGGGCTCTGTTTAATTTTACATTGGTCAGTGTAGGGCACTGTTTAACGGTACCGTATTTAATGTCGGGCTCTGTTTAATTTTACATTGGTCAGTGTAGGGCACTGTTTAACGGTACCGTATTTAATGTCGGGCTCTGTTTAATTTTACATTGGTCAGTGTAGGGCACTGTATCATTGTACCGTATTCAATGTCGGGCTGTGTTTAATTGTACATTGTTCACTGTAGGGCACTGTTTCATTGTACCGTATTTAGTATCGGGCTGTGTTTAATTGTACATTGTTCACTGTAAGGCACTGTTTCATTGTACCGTATTTAATGTCGGGCTCTGTTTAATTTTACAATGTTCAGTGTAGGGCACTGTATCATTGTACCGTATTCAATGTCGGGCTGTGTTTAATTGTACATTGTTCACTGTAGGGCACTGTTTCATTGTACCGTATTTAGTGTCGGGCTGTGTTTAATTGTACTTTGTTCACTGTAAGGCACTGTTTTATTGTACTGTATTTAATGTCGGGCTCTGTTTAATTTTACCTTGTTCAGTGTAGGGCACTGTTTCATTGTACCGTATTTAATGTCGGGCTGTGTTTAATTTTACCTTGCTCAGTGGAGGGCACTGTTACATTGTACTGTATTTAATGTCGTGCTCTGTTTAATTTTACATTGTTCACTGTAGGTCACTGTTTCATTGTACTGTATTTAATGTCGGGCTGTGTTTAATTTTGCATTCTTCACTGTAGGGCACTGTTTCATTGTACTGTATTTAATGTCGGGCTCTGTTTAATGTTACATTGTTCACTGTAGGGCACTGTTTCATTGTACCGTATTTAATGTCGGGCTATGTTTAATTTTACATTGTTCACTGTAGGTCACTGTTTCACTGTACTGTATTTAATGTCGGGCTGTGTTTAATTTTGCATTCTTCACTGTAGGGCACTGTTTCATTGTACTGTATTTAATGTCGGGATGTGTTTAATTTTACCTTGTTCAGTGTAGGGCACTGTTTCATTGTACCGTATTTAATGTCGAGCTGTGTTTAATTTTACATTGTTCAGTGTAGGGCACTGTTTCATTGTACCGTATTTAGTGTCGGGCTGTGTTTAATTGTACATTGTTCACTGTAGGGCACAGTTTCATTGTACTGTATTTAATGTCGGGCTGTGTTTAATTTTACCTTGTTCAGTTTAGGGAACTGTTTCATTGTACCGTATTTAATGTCGGGCTGTGTTTAATTTTACATTGTTCAGTGTAGGGCACTGTTTCATTGTACCGTATTTAATGTCGGGCTGTGTTTAATGTTACGTTGTTCAGTGTAGGGCACTGTTTCATTGTACTGTATTTAATGTCGGGCTCTGTTTAATTTTGCCTTGTTTACTGTAGGTCACTGTTTCCTTGTACTGTATTTAATGTCGGGCTCTGTTTAATTTTACCTTGTTCAGTGTAGGGCACTGTTTCATTGTACCGTATTTAATGTCGAGCTCTGTATAATTTTACATTGTTCACTGTAGGGCACTGTTTCATTGTACTGTATTTAATGTCGGGCTGTGTTTAATTGTACATTGTTCACTGTCGGGCACTGTTTCATTGTCCCGTACTTAATGTCGGGCTTTGTTTAATGTTACATTGTTCAGTGTAGGGCACTGTTTCATTTTACCGTATTTAATGTCGGGCTGTGTTTAATTGTACTTTGTTCACTGTTTGGGCACTGTTTCATTGTACTGTATTTAATGTCGGGCTGTGTTTAATTTTACCTTGTTCAGTTTAGGGCACTGTTTCATTGTACCGTATTTAGTGTCGGGCTGTGTTTAATTGTACACTGTTCACTGTAGGGCACTGTTTCATTGTACTGTATTTAATGTCGGGCTGTGTTTAATTTTACCTTGTTTAGTGTAGGGCACTGTTTCATTGTACCGTATTTAATGTCGGGCTGTGTTTAATTTTACCTTGTTCAGTGTAGGGCACTGTTTCATTTTACCGTATTTAATGTCGGGCTGTGTTTAATTGTACTTTGTTCACTGTTTGGGCACTGTTTCATTGTACTGTATTTAATGTCGGGCTGTGTGTAATTTTACCTTGTTCAGTGTAGGGCACTGTTTCATTGTACCGTATTTAATGTCGGGCTGTGTTTAATTTTACCTTGTTCAGTGTAGGGCACTGTTTCATTTTACCGTATTTAATGTCGGGCTGTGTTTAATTGTACATTGTTCACTGTCGGGACTGTTTCATTGTCCCGTACTTAATGTCGGGCTTTGTTTAATGTTACATTGTTCAGTGTAGGGCACTGTTTCATTGTACTGTATTTAATGTCGGGCTCTGTTTAATTTTGCCTTGTTCACTGTAGGTCACTGTTTCATTGTACTGTATTTAATGTCGGGCTCTGTTTAATTTTACCTTGTTCAGTGTAGGGCACAGTTTCATTGTACCGTATTTAATGTCAAGCTCTGTTTAATTTTACATTGTTCACTGTAGGTCACTGTTTCATTGTACTGTATTTAATGTCGGGCTGTGTTTAATTTTGCCTTGTTTACTGTAGGTCACTGTTTCATTGCACTGTATTTAATGTCGGGCTCTGTTTAATTTTACCTTGTTCAGTGTAGGGCACTGTTTCATTGTACCGTATTTAATGTCGGGCTGTGTTTAATTTTACATTGTTCAGTGTAGGGCACTGTTTCATTGTACCGTATTTAATGTCGGGCTCTGTTTAATTTTACCTTGCTCAGTGTAGGGCACTGTTTCATTTTACCGTAGTTAATGTCGGGCTGTGTTTAATTTTACATTGTTCACTGTAGGGCATTGTTTCATTGTGCTGTCTTTAATGTCGGGCTCTGTTTAATTTTACCTTGTTCAGTGTAGGGCACTGTTTCATTTTACCGTATTTAATGTCGGGCTGTGTTTAATTTTACATTGTTCACTGTAGGGCATTGTTTCATTGTGCTGTCTTTAATGTCGGGCTCTGTTTAATTTTACCTTGTTCAGTGTAGGGCACTGTTTCATTTTACCGTATTTAATGTCGGGCTCTGTTTAATTTTACCTTGTTCAGTGTAGGGCACTGTTTCATTGTACTGTATTTAATGTCGGGCTGTGTTTAATTTTACCTTGTTCAGTGTAGGGCACTGTTTCATTGTACCGTATTTAATGTCGGGCTGTGTTTAATTTTACCTTGTTCAGTGTAGGGCACTGTTTCATTTTACCGTATTTAATGTCGGGCTGTGTTTAATTGTACTTTGTTCACTGTTTGGGCACTGTTTCATTGTACTGTATTTAATGTCGTGCTGTGTTTAATTTTACCTTGTTCAGTGTAGGGCACTGTTTCATTGTACCGTATTTAATGTCGGGCTGTGTTTAATTTTACCTTGTTCAGTGTAGGGCACTGTTTCATTTTACCGTATTTAATGTCGGGCTGTGTTTAATTTTACCTTGTTCAGTGTAGGGCACAGTTTCATTGTACCGTATTTAATGTCAAGCTCTGTTTAATTTTACATTGTTCACTGTAGGTCACTGTTTCATTGTACCGTATTTAATGTCAAGCTCTGTTTAATTTTACATTGTTCACTGTAGGTCACTGTTTCATTGTACTGTATTTAATGTCGGGCTGTGTTTAATTTTACCTTGTTCAGTGTAGGGCACAGTTTCATTGTACCGTATTTAATGTCAAGCTCTGTTTAATTTTACATTGTTCACTGTAGGTCACTGTTTCATTGTACTGTATTTAATGTCGGGCTGTGTTTAATTTTGCCTTGTTTACTGTAGGTCACTGTTTCATTGCACTGTATTTAATGTCGGGCTCTGTTTAATTTTACCTTGTTCAGTGTAGGGCACTGTTTCATTGTACCGTATTTAATGTCGGGCTGTGTTTAATTTTACATTGTTCAGTGTAGGGCACTGTTTCATTGTACCGTATTTAATGTCGGGCTCTGTTTAATTTTACCTTGCTCAGTGTAGGGCACTGTTTCATTTTACCGTAGTTAATGTCGAGCTGTGTTTAATTTTACATTGTTCACTGTAGGGCATTGTTTCATTGTGCTGTATTTAATGTCGGGCTCTGTTTAATTTTACCTTGTTCAGTGTAGGGCACTGTTTCATTTTACCGTATTTAATGTCGGGCTCTGTTTAATTTTACCTTGTTCAGTGTAGGGCACTGTTTCATTGAACCGTATTTAATGTCGGGCTGTGTTGAATTTTACATTGTTCAGTGCCGGGCACTGTTTTACGGTACCGTATTTAATGTCGGGCTCTGTTTAATTTTACATTGTTCAGTGTAGGGCACTGTTTCATTGTACCGTATTTAATGTCGGGCTGTGTTTTAATTTGCATTGTTCAGTGTAGGGCACTGATTCATTGCACCGTGTTTAATGTCGGGCTCTGTTTAATTTTACAATGTTCAGTGTAGGGCACTGTTTCATTTTACCGTATTCAATGTCGGGCTGTGTTTAATTGTACATTGTTCACTGTAGGGCACTGTTTCATTGTACCGTATTTAGTGTCGGGCTGTGTTTAATTGTACATTGTTCACTGTAAGGCACTGTTTCATTGTCCCATACTTAATGTCGGGCTTTGTTTAATATTACATTGTTCAGTGTAGGGCACTGTTTCATTGTACTGTATTTAATGTCGGGCTCTGTTTAATTTTGCCTTGTTTACTGTAGGTCACTGTTTCATTGTACTGTATTTAATGTCGGGCTCTGTTTAATTTTACCTTGTTCAGTGTAGGGCACTGTTTCATTGTACCGTATTTAATGTCGAGCTCTGTATAATTTTACATTGTTCACAGTAGGGCACTGTTTCATTTTACCGTATTTAATGTCGGGCTGTGTTTAATTGTACTTTGTTCACTGTTTGGGCACTGTTTCATTGTACTGTATTTAATGTCGTGCTGTGTTTAATTTTACCTTGTTCAGTGTAGGGCACTGTTTCATTGTACCGTATTTAATGTCGGGCTGTGTTTAATTTTACCTTGTTCAGTGTAGGGCACTGTTTCATTTTACCGTATTTAATGTCGGGCTGTGTTTAATTTTACCTTGTTCAGTGTAGGGCACAGTTTCATTGTAACGTATTTAATTTCAAGCTCTGTTTAATTTTACATTGTTCACTGTAGGTCACTGTTTCATTGTACCGTATTTAATGTCAAGCTCTGTTTAATTTTACATTGTTCACTGTAGGTCACTGTTTCATTGTACTGTATTTACTGTCGGGCTGTGTTTAATTTTACCTTGTTCAGTGTAGGGCACAGTTTCATTGTACCGTATTTAATGTCAAGCTCTGTTTAATTTTACATTGTTCACTGTAGGTCACTGTTTCATTGTACTGTATTTAATGTCGGGCTGTGTTTAATTTTGCCTTGTTTACTGTAGGTCACTGTTTCATTGCACTGTATTTAATGTCGGGCTCTGTTTAATTTTACCTTGTTCAGTTTAGGGCACTGTTTCATTGTACCGTATTTAATGTCGAGCTCTGTATAATTTTACATTGTTCACTGTAGGGCACTGTTTCATTGTACTGTATTTAATGTCGGGCTGTGTTTAATTGTACATTGTTCACTGTCGGGCACTGTTTCATTGTCCCGTACTTAATGTCGGGCTTTGTTTAATGTTACATTGTTCAGTGTCGGGCACTGTTTCATTTTACCGTATTTAATGTCGGGCTGTGTTTAATTGTACTTTGTTCACTGTTTGGGCACTGTTTCATTGTACTGTATTTAATGTCGGGCTGTGTTTAATTTTACCTTGTTCAGTGTAGGGCACTGTTTCATTGTACCGTATTTAGTGTCGGGCTGTGTTTAATTGTACATTGTTCACTGTAGGGCACTGTTTCATTGTACTGTATTTAATGTCGGGCTGTGTTTAATTTTACCTTGTTCAGTGTAGGGCACTGTTTCATTGTACCGTATTTAATGTCGGGCTGTGTTTAATTTTACCTTGTTCAGTGTAGGGCACTGTTTCATTTTACCGTATTTAATGTCGGGCTGTGTTTAATTGTACTTTGTTCACTGTTTGGGCACTGTTTCATTGTACTGTATTTAATGTCGGGCTGTGTTTAATTTTACCTTGTTCAGTGTAGGGCACTGTTTCATTGTACCGTATTTAATGTCGGGCTGTATTTAATTTTACCTTGTTCAGTGTAGGGCACTGTTTCATTTTACCGTATTTAATGTCGGGCTGTGTTTAATTGTACATTGTTCACTGTCGGGCACTGTTTCATTGTACCGTATTTAATGTCGGGCTCTGTTTAATTTTACCTTGTTCAGTGTAGGGCAGTGTTTCATTGTACCGTATTTAATGTCGAGCTCTGTTTAATTTTACCTTGAACAGTGTAGGGCACTGTTTCATTTTACCGTAGTTAATGTCGGGCTGTGTTTAATTTTACATTGTTCACTGTAGGGCATTGTTTCATTGTGCTGTATTTAATGTCGGGCTCTGTTTAATTTTACCTTGTTCAGTGTAGGGCACTGTTTCATTTTACCGTATTTAATGTCGGGCTGTGTTTAATTTTACATTGTTCACTGTAGGGCATTGTTTCATTGTGCTGTATTTAATGTTGGGCTCTGTTTAATTTTACCTTGTTCAGTGTAGGGCACTGTTTCATTGAACCGTATTTAATGTCGGGCTGTGTTTAATTTTACATTGTTCAGTGTCGGGCACTGTTTAACGGTACCGTATTTAATGTCGGGCTGTGTTTAATTGTACATTGTTCACTGTAAGGCACTGTTTCATTGTCCTGTATTTAATGTCGGGCTCTGTTTAATTTTACCTTGTTCAGTGTAGGGCACTATTTCATTGTACCGTATTTAGTGTCGGGCTGTGTTTAATTGTACATTGTTCACTGTAAGGCACTGTTTCATTGTACTGTATTTAATGTCGGGCTCTGTTTAATTTTACCTTGTTCAGTGTAGGGCACTGTTTCATTGTACCGTATTTAATGTCGGGCTGTGTTTAATTTTACCTTGCTCAGTGGAGGGCACTGTTACATTGTACTGTATTTAATGTCGTGCTCTGTTTAATTTTACATTGTTCACTGTAGGTCACTGTTTCATTGTACTGTATTTAATGTCGGGCTGTGTTTAATTTTGCATTCTTCACTGTAGGGCACTGTTTCATTGTACTGTATTTAATGTCGGGCTCTGTTTAATGTTACATTGTTCACTGTAGGGCACTGTTTCATTGTACCGTATTTAATGTCGGGCTATGTTTAATTTTACATTGTTCACTGTAGGTCACTGTTTCACTGTACTGTATTTAATGTCGGGCTGTGTTTAATTTTGCATTCTTCACTGTAGGGCACTGTTTCATTGTACTGTATTTAATGTCGGGCTGTGTTTAATTTTACCTTGTTCAGTGTAGGGCACTGTTTCATTGTACCGTATTTAATGTCGAGCTGTGTTTAATTTTACATTGTTCAGTGTAGGGCACTGTTTCATTGTACCGTATTTAGTGTCGGGCTGTGTTTAATTGTACATTGTTCACTGTAGGGCACAGTTTCATTGTACTGTATTTAATGTCGGGCTGTGTTTAATTTTACCTTGTTCAGTTTAGGGAACTGTTTCATTGTACCGTATTTAATGTCGGGCTGTGTTTAATTTTACATTGTTCAGTGTAGGGCACTGTTTCATTGTACCGTATTTAATGTCGGGCTGTGTTTAATGTTACATTGTTCAGTGTAGGGCACTGTTTCATTGTACTGTATTTAATGTCGGGCTCTGTTTAATTTTGCCTTGTTTACTGTAGGTCACTGTTTCCTTGTACTGTATTTAATGTCGGGCTCTGTTTAATTCTACCTTGTTCAGTGTAGAGCACTGTTTCATTGTACCGTATTTAATGTCGAGCTCTGTATAATTTTAAATTGTTCACTGTAGGGCACTGTTTCATTGTACTGTATTTAATGTCGGGCTGTGTTTAATTGTACATTGTTCACTGTCGGGCACTGTTTCATTGTCCCGTACTTAATGTCGGGCTTTGTTTAATGTTACATTGTTCAGTGTAGGGCACTGTTTCATTTTACCGTATTTAATGTCGGGCTGTGTTTAATTGTACTTTGTTCACTGTTTGGGCACTGTTTCATTGTACTGTATTTAATGTCGGGCTGTGTTTAATTTTACCTTGTTCAGTGTAGGGCACTGTTTCATTGTACCGTATTTAGTGTCGGGCTGTGTTTAATTGTACATTGTTCACTCTAGGGCTCTGTTTCATTGTACTGTATTTAATGTCGGGCTGTGTTTAATTTTACCTTGTTCAGTGTAGGGCACTGTTTCATTGTACCGTATTTAATGTCGGGCTGTGTTTAATTTTACCTTGTTCAGTGTAGGGCACTGTTTCATTTTACCGTATTTAATGTCGGGCTGTGTTTAATTGTACATTGTTCACTGTCGGGACTGTTTCATTGTCCCGTACTTAATGTCGGGCGTTGTTTAATGTTACATTGTTCAGTGTAGGGCACTGTTTCATTGTACTGTATTTAATGTCGGGCTCTGTTTAATTTTGCCTTGTTTACTGTAGGTCACTGTTTCATTGTACTGTATTTAATGTCGGGCTCTGTTTAATTTTACCTTGTTCAGTGTAGGGCACAGTTTCATTGTACCGTATTTAATGTCAAGCTCTGTTTAATTTTACATTGTTCACTGTAGGTCACTGTTTCATTGTACTGTATTTAATGTCGGGCTGTGTTTAATTTTGCCTTGTTTACTGTAGGTCACTGTTTCATTGCACTGTATTTAATGTCGGGCTGTGTTTAATTTTACCTTGTTCAGTGTAGGGCACTGTTTCATTGTACCGTATTTAATGTCGGGCTGTGTTTAATTTTACATTGTTCAGTGTAGGGCACTGTTTCATTGTACCGTATTTAATGTCGGGCTCTGTTTAATTTTACCTTGCTCAGTGTAGGGCACTGTTTCATTTTACCGTAGTTAATGTCGGGCTGTGTTTAATTTTACATTGTTCACTGTAGGGCATTGTTTCATTGTGCTGTCTTTAATGTCGGGCTCTGTTTAATTTTACCTTGTTCAGTGTAGGGCACTGTTTCATTTTACCGTATTTAATGTCGGGCTCTGTTTAATTTTACATTGTTCACTGTAGGGCATTGTTTCATTGTGCTGTCTTTAATGTCGGGCTCTGTTTAATTTTACCTTGTTCAGTGTCGGGCACTGTTTCATTTTACCGTATTTAATGTCGGGCTCTGTTTAATTTTACCTTGTTCAGTGTAGGGCACTGTTTCATTGAACCGTATTTAATGTCGGGCTGTGTTGAATTTTACATTGTTCAGTGCCGGGCACTGTTTTACGGTACCGTATTTAATGTCGGGCTCTGTTTAATTTTACAATGTTCAGTGTAGGGCACTGTTTCATTGTACCGTATTTAATGTCGGGCTGTGTTTTATTTTGCATTGTTCAGTGTAGGGCACTGATTCATTGCACCGTGTTTAATGTCGGGCTCTGTTTAATTTTACAATGTTCAGTGTAGGGCACTGTTTCATTTTACCGTATTCAATGTCGGGCTGTGTTTAATTGTCCATTGTTCACTGTAGGGCACTGTTTCATTGTACCGTATTTAGTGTCGGGCTGTGTTTAATTGTACATTGTTCACTGTAAGGCACTGTTTCATTGTACTGTATTTAATGTCGGGCTCTGTTTAATTTTACCTTGTTCAGTGTAGGGCACTGTTTCATTGTACCGTATTTAATGTCGGGCTGTGTTTAATTTTACCTTGCTCAGTGGAGGACACTGTTACATTGTACTGTATTTAATGTCGTGCTCTTTTTAATTTTACATTGTTCACTGTAGGGCACTGTTTCATTGTACCGTATTTAATGTCGGGCTATGTTTAATTTTACATTGTTCACTGTAGGTCACTGTTTCATTGTACCGTATTTAATGTCGGGCTGTGTTTAATTTTACCTTGTTCAGTGTAGGGCACTGTTTCATTTTACCGTATTTAATGTCGGGCTGTGTTTAATTGTACATTGTTCACTGTCGGGACTGTTTCATTGTCCCGTACTTAATGTCGGGCGTTGTTTAATGTTACATTGTTCAGTGTAGGGCACTGTTTCATTGTACTGTATTTAATGTCGGGCTCTGTTTAATTTTGCCTTGTTTACTGTAGGTCACTGTTTCATTGTACTGTATTTAATGTCGGGCTCTGTTTAATTTTACCTTGTTCAGTGTAGGGCACAGTTTCATTGTACCGTATTTAATGTCAAGCTCTGTTTAATTTTACATTGTTCACTGTAGGTCACTGTTTCATTGTACTGTATTTAATGTCGGGCTGTGTTTAATTTTGCCTTGTTTACTGTAGGTCACTGTTTCATTGCACTGTATTTAATGTCGGGCTGTGTTTAATTTTACCTTGTTCAGTGTAGGGCACTGTTTCATTGTACCGTATTTAATGTCGGGCTGTGTTTAATTTTACATTGTTCAGTGTAGGGCACTGTTTCATTGTACCGTATTTAATGTCGGGCTCTGTTTAATTTTACCTTGCTCAGTGTAGGGCACTGTTTCATTTTACCGTAGTTAATGTCGGGCTGTGTTTAATTTTACATTGTTCACTGTAGGGCATTGTTTCATTGTGCTGTCTTTAATGTCGGGCTCTGTTTAATTTTACCTTGTTCAGTGTAGGGCACTGTTTCATTTTACCGTATTTAATGTCGGGCTCTGTTTAATTTTACATTGTTCACTGTAGGGCATTGTTTCATTGTGCTGTCTTTAATGTCGGGCTCTGTTTAATTTTACCTTGTTCAGTGTAGGGCACTGTTTCATTTTACCGTATTTAATGTCGGGCTCTGTTTAATTTTACCTTGTTCAGTGTAGGGCACTGTTTCATTGAACCGTATTTAATGTCGGGCTGTGTTGAATTTTACATTGTTCAGTGCCGGGCACTGTTTTACGGTACCGTATTTAATGTCGGGCTCTGTTTAATTTTACAATGTTCAGTGTAGGGCACTGTTTCATTGTACCGTATTTAATGTCGGGCTGTGTTTTATTTTGCATTGTTCAGTGTAGGGCACTGATTCATTGCACCGTGTTTAATGTCGGGCTCTGTTTAATTTTACAATGTTCAGTGTAGGGCACTGTTTCATTTTACCGTATTCAATGTCGGGCTGTGTTTAATTGTCCATTGTTCACTGTAGGGCACTGTTTCATTGTACCGTATTTAGTGTCGGGCTGTGTTTAATTGTACATTGTTCACTGTAAGGCACTGTTTCATTGTACTGTATTTAATGTCGGGCTCTGTTTAATTTTACCTTGTTCAGTGTAGGGCACTGTTTCATTGTACCGTATTTAATGTCGGGCTGTGTTTAATTTTACCTTGCTCAGTGGAGGACACTGTTACATTGTACTGTATTTAATGTCGTGCTCTTTTTAATTTTACATTGTTCACTGTAGGGCACTGTTTCATTGTACCGTATTTAATGTCGGGCTATGTTTAATTTTACATTGTTCACTGTAGGTCACTGTTTCATTGTACTGTATTTAATGTCGGGCTGTGTTTAATTTTACATTCTTCACTGTAGGGCACTGTTTCATTGTACTGTATTTAATGTTGGGCTCTGTTTAATTTTACATTGTTCACTGTAGGGCACTGTTTCATTGTACCGTATTTAATGTCGGGCTGTGTTTAATTGTACATTGTTCACTGTAGGGCACTGTTTCATTGTGCTGTATTTAATGTCGGGCTGTGTTTAATTTTACCTTGTTCAGTGTAGGGCACTGTTTCATTGTACCGTATTTAATGTCGGGCTATGTTTAATTTTACATTGTTCAGTGTAGGGCACTGTTTCATTGTACCGTATTTAATGTCGGGCTGTGTTTAATTTTACCTTGTTCAGTGTAGGGCACTGTTTCATTTTACCGTATTTAATGTCGGGCTGTGTTTAATTGTATATTGTTCACTGTCGGGCACTGTTTCATTGTCCCGTACTTAATGTCGGGCTTTGTTTAATGTTACATTGTTCAGTGTAGGGCACTGTTTCATTGTACTGTATTTAATGTCGGGCTCTGTTTAATTTTGCCTTGTTTACTGTAGGTCACTGTTTCATTGTACTGTATTTAATGTCGGGCTCTGTTTAATTTTACCTTGTTCAGTGTAGGGCACTGTTTCATTGTACCGTATTTAATGTCGAGCTCTGTTTAATTTTACATTGTTCACTGTAGGGCACTGTTTCATTGTACCGTATTTAATGTCGGGCTGTGTTTAATTGTACATTGTTCACTGTAGGGCACTGTTTCATTGTACCGTATTTAGTGTCGCGCTGTGTTTAATTGTACATTGTTCACTTTAGGGCACTGTTTCATTGTACTGTATTTAATGTCGGGCTCTGTTTAATTTTACCTTGTTCAGTGTAGGGCACTGTTTCATTGTACCGTATTTAATGTCGGGCTGTGTTTAATTTTACCTTGTTCATTGTAGGGCACTGTTTCATTGTACCGTATTTAATGTCGGGCTGTGTTTAATTTTACATTGTTCAGTGTCGGGCACTGTTTCATTGTACCGTATTTAATGTCGGGCTGTGTTTAATTTTACCTTGTTCAGTGTAGGGCACTGTTTCATTTTACCGTATTTAATGTCGGGCTGTGTTTAATTGTACATTGTTCACTGTCGGGCACTGTTTCATTGTCCCATACTTAATGTCGGGCTTTGTTTAATGTTACATTGTTCAGTGTAGGGCACTGTTTCATTGTACTGTATTTAATGTCGGGCTCTGTTTAATTTTGCCTTGTTTACTGTAGGTCACTGTTTCATTGTACTGTATTTAATGTCGGGCTCTGTTAAATTTTACCTTGTTCAGTGTAGGGCACTGTTTCATTGTACCGTATTTAATGTCGAGCTCTGTATAATTTTACATTGTTCACTGTAGGGCACTGTTTCATTGTACTGTATTTAATGTCGGGCTGTGTTTAATTGTACATTGTTCACTGTCGGGCACTGTTTCATTGTCCCGTACTTAATGTCGGGCTTTGTTTAATGTTACATTGTTCAGTGTAGGGCACTGTTTCATTGTACTGTATTTAATGTCGGGCTCTGTTTAATTTTGCCTTGTTTACTGTAGGTCACTGTTTCATTGTACTGTATTTAATGCCGGGCTCTGTTTAATTTTACCTTGTTCAGT
Organism: Scyliorhinus torazame; assembly: GCF_047496885.1. Lineage (NCBI taxonomy): Eukaryota > Metazoa > Chordata > Chondrichthyes > Carcharhiniformes > Scyliorhinidae > Scyliorhinus > Scyliorhinus torazame. The sequence continues at coordinate 2,015,191 of NW_027307762.1, read as the reverse complement.
GTAGGGCACTGTTTCATTGTACCGTATTTAATGTCGATCTCTGTTTAATTTTACCTTGCTCAGTGTAGGGCACTGTTTCATTTTACCGTAGTTAATGTCGGGCTGTGTTTAATTTTACATTGTTCACTGTAGGGCATTGTTTCATTGTGCTGTCTTTAATGTCGGGCTCTGTTTAATTTTACCTTGTTCAGTGTAGGGCACTGTTTCATTTTACCGTATTTAATGTCGGGCTGTGTTTAATTTTACATTGTTCACTGTAGGGCATTGTTTCATTGTGCTGTATTTAATGTTGGGCTCTGTTTAATTTTACCTTGTTCAGTGTAGGGCACTGTTTCATTGTACCGTATTTAATGTCGGTCTCTGTTTAATTTTACATTGTTCAGTTTAGGGCACTGTTTCATTGTACCGTATTTAATGTCGGGCTGTGTTTCATTTTACATTGTTCAGTGTAGGGCACTGATTCATTGCACCGTATTTAATGTCGGGCTCTGTTTAATTTTACAATGTTCAGTGTAGGGCACTGTTTCATTGTACCGTATTCAATGTCGGGCTGTGTTTAATTGTAGATTGTTCACTGTAGGGCACTGTTTCATTGTACCGTATTTAGTGTCGCGCTGTGTTTAATTGTACATTGTTCACTGTAAGGCACTGTTTCATTGTACTGTATTTAATGTCGGGCTGTGTTTAATTTTACCTTGTTCAGTGTAGGGCACTGTTTCATTGTACCGTATTTAATGTCGGGCTGTGTTTAATTTTACATTGTTCAGTGTAGGGCACTGTTTCATTGTACCGTATTTAATGTCGGGCTGTGTTTAATTTTACCTTGTTCACTGTAGGGCACTGTTTCATTGTACCGTATTTAGTGTCGCGCTGTGTTTAATTTTACATTGTTCACTGTAGGGCACTCTTTAATTGTACCGTATTTAGTGTCGCGCTGTGTTTAATTGTACATTGTTCACTTTAGGGCACTGTTTCATTGTACTGTATTTAATGTCTGGCTGTGTTTAATTTTACCTTGTTCAGTGTAGGGCACTGTTTCATTGTACCGTATTTAATGTCGGGCTGTGTTTAATTTTACATTGTTCAGTGTAGGGCACTGTTTCATTGTACCGTATTTAATGTCGGGCTGTGTTTAATTTTACATTGTTCAGTGTAGGGCACTGTTTCATTGTACCGTATTTAATGTCGGGCTGTGTTTAATTTTACCTTGTTCAGTGTTGGGCACTGTTTCATTTTACCGTATTTAATGTCGGGCTGTGTTTAATTTTACATTGTTCAGTGTAGGGCACTGTTTCATTGTACAGTATTTAATGTCGGGCTGTGTTTAATTTTACATTGTTCAGTGTAGGGCACTGTTTCATTTTACCGTATTTAATGTCGGGCTGTGTTTAATTGTACATTGTTCACTGTCGGGCACTGTTTCATTGTCCCGTACTTAATGTCGGGCTTTGTTTAATGTTACATTGTTAAGTGTAGGGCATGTTTCATTGTACTGTATTTAATGTCGGGCTCTGTTTAATTTTGCCTTGTTTACTGTAGGTCACTGTTTCATTGTACTGTATTTAATGTCGGGCTCTGTTTAATTTTACCTTGTTCAGTGTAGGGCAGTGTTTCATTGTACCGTATTTAATGTCGAGCTCTGTTTAATTTTACCATGCTCAGTGTAGGGCACTGTTTCATTTTACCGTAGTTAATGTCGGGCTGTGTTTAATTTTACATTGTTCACTGTAGGGCATTGTTTCATTGTGCTGTCTTTAATGTCGGGCTCTGTTTAATTTTACCTTGTTCAGTGTAGGGCACTGTTTCATTTTACCGTATTTAATGTCGGGCTGTGTTTAATTTTACATTGTTCACTGTAGGGCATTGTTTCATTGTGCTGTGTTTAATGTTGGGCTCTGTTTAATTTTACCTTGTTCAGTGTAGGGCACTGTTTCATTGTACCGTATTTAATGTCGGGCTGTGTTTAATTTTACATTGTTCAGTGTAGGGCACTGTTTCACTGTACCGTATTTAATGTCGGTCTCTGTTTAATTTTACATTGTTCAGTTTAGTGCACTGTTTCATTGTACCGTATTTAATGTCGGGCTGTGTTTTATTTTACATTGTTCAGTGTAGGGCACTGATTCATTGCACCGTATTTAATGTCGGGCTCTGTTTAATTTTACAATGTTCAGTGTAGGGCACTGTTTCATTGTACCGTATTCAATGTCGGGCTGTGTTTAATTTTACAATGTTCAGTGTAGGGCACTGTTTCATTGTACCGTATTCAATGTCGGGCTGTGTTTAATTTTACATTGTTCAGTGTAGGGCACTGTTTCACTGTACCGTATTTAATGTCGGTCTCTGTTTAATTTTACATTGTTCAGTTTAGGGCACTGTTTCATTGTACCGTATTTAATGTCGGGCTGTGTTTTATTTTACATTGTTCAGTGTAGGGCACTGATTCATTGCACCGTATTTAATGTCGGGCTCTGTTTAATTTTACAATGTTCAGTGTAGGGCACTGTTTCATTGTACCGTATTCAATGTCGGGCTGTGTTTAATTTTACAATGTTCAGTGTAGGGCACTGTTTCATTGTACCGTATTCAATGTCGGGCTGTGTTTAATTTTACAATGTTCAGTGTAGGGCACTGTTTCATTGTACCGTATTCAATGTCGGGCTGTGTTTAATTGTACATTGTTCACTGTAGGGCACTGTTTCATTGTACCGAATTTAGTGTCGCGCTGTGTTTAATTGTACATTGTTCACTGTAAGGCACTGTTTCATTGTACTGTATTTAATGTCGGGCTGTGTTTAATTTTACCTTGTTCAGTGTAGGGCACTGTTTCATTGTACCGTATTTAATGTCGGGCTGTGTTTAATTTTACCTTGTTCAGTGTAGGGCACTGTTTCATTTTACCGTATTTAATGTCGGGCTGTGTTTAATTGTACATTGTTGACTGTCGGGCACTGTTTCATTGTCCCGTACTTAATGTCGGGCTTTGTTTAATGTTACATTGTTCAGTGTAGGGCACTGTTTCATTGTACTGTATTTAATGTCGGGCTCTGTTTAATTTTGCCTTGTTTCCTGTAGGTCACTGTTTCATTGTACTGTATTTAATGTCGGGCTCTGTTTAATTTTACCTTGTTCAGTGTAGGGCACTGTTTCATTGTACCGTATTTAATGTCGAGCTCTGTTTAATTTTACATTGTTCACTGTAGGTCACTGTTTCATTGTACTGTATTTAATGTCGGGCTGTGTTTAATTTTGCCTTGTTTACTGTAGGTCACTGTTTCATTGCACTGTATTTAATGTCGGGCTCTGTTTAATTTTACATTGTTCACTGTAGGGCACTGTTTCATTGTACCGTATTTAGTGTCGCCCTGTGTTTAATTGTACATTGTTCACTTTAGGGCACTGTTTCATTGTACTGTATTTAATGTCGGGCTGTGTTTAATTTTACCTTGTTCAGTGTAGGGCACTGTTTCATTGTACCGTATTTAATGTCGGGCTGTGTTTAATTTTACATTGTTCAGTGTAGGGCATGTTTCATTGTACTGTATTTAATGTCGGGCTCTGTTTAATTTTGCCTTGTTTACTGTAGGTCACTGTTTCATTGTACTGTATTTAATGTCGGGCTCTGTTTAATTTTACATTGTTCACTGTAGGGCATTGTTTCATTGTGCTGTATTTAATGTTGGGCTCTGTTTAATTTTACCTTGTTCAGTGTAGGGCACTGTTTCATTGAACCGTATTTAATGTCGGGCTGTGTTTAATTTTACATTGTTCAGTGCCGGGCACTGTTTTACGGTACCGTATTTAATGTCGGGCTCTGTTTAATTTTACATTGTTCAGTGTAGGGCACGGTTTCATTGTACCGTATTTAATGTCGGGCTGTGTTTTATTTTACATTGTTCAGTGTAGGGCACTGATTCATTGCACCGTATTTAATGTCGGGCTCTGTTTAATTTTACATTGTTCACTGTAGGGCACTGTTTCATTGTACCGTATTTAATGTCGGGCTATGTTTAATTTTACATTGTTCACTGTAGGTCACTGTTTCATTGTACTGTATTTAATGTCGGGCTGTGTTTAATTTTACATTCTTCACTGTAGGGCACTGTTTCATTGTACTGTATTTAATGTCGGGCTCTGTTTAATTTTACATTGTTCAATGTAGGGCACTGTTTCATTGTACCGTATTTAATGTCGGGCTGTGTTTAATTGTACATTGTTCACTTCAGGGCACTGTTTCATTGTAACGTATTTAGTGTCGGGCTGTGTTTAATTGTACATTGTTCACTGTAGGGCACTGTTTCATTGTGCTGTATTTAATGTCGGGCTGTGTTTAATTTAACCTTGTTCAGTGTAGGGCACTGTTTCATTGTACCGTATTTAATGTCGGGCTGTGTTTAATTTTACATTGTTCAGTGTAGGGCACTGTTTCATTGTACCGTATTTAATGTCGGGCTGTGTTTAATTTTACCTTGTTCAGTGTAGGGCACTGTTTCATTTTACCGTATTTAATGTCGGGCTGTGTTTAATTGTACATTGTTCACTGTCGGGCACTGTTTCATTGTCCCGTACTTAATGTCGGGCTTTGTTTAATGTTACATTGTTCAGTGTAGGGCACTGTTTCATTGTACTGTATTTAATGTCGGGCTCTGTTTAATTTTGCCTTGTTTACTGGAGGTCACTGTTTCATTGTACTGTATTTAACGTCGGGCTCTGTTTAATTTTACCTTGTTCAGTGTAGGGCACTGTTTCATTGTACCGCATTTAATGTCGAGCTCTGTTTAATTTTACATTGTTCACTGCAGGGCACTGTTTCATTGTACCGTATTTAATGTCGGGCTGTGTTTAATTGTACATTGTTCACTGTAGGGCACTGTTTCATTGTACCGTATTTAGTGTCGCGCTGTGTTTAATTGTACATTGTTCACTTTAGGGCACTGTTTCATTGTACTGTATTTAATGTCGGGCTCTGTTTAATTTTGCCTTGTTTACTGTAGGTCACTGTTTCATTGTACTGTATTTAATGTCGGGCTCTGTTTAATTTTACCTTGTTCAGTGTAGGGCACTGTTTCATTGTACCGTATTTAATGTCGAGCTCTGTTTAATTTTACCTTGCTCAGTGTAGGGCACTGTTTCATTTTACCGTAGTTAATGTCGGGCTGTGTTTAATTTTACATTGTTCACTGTAGGGCATTGTTTCATTGTGCTGTATTTAATGTCGGGCTCTGTTTAATTTTACCTTGTCCAGTGTAGGGCACTGTTTCATTTTACCGTATTTAATGTCGGGCTGTGTTTAATTTTACATTGTTCACTGTAGGGCATTGTTTCATTGTGCTGTATTTAATGTTGGGCTCTGTTTAATTTTACCTTGTTCAGTGTAGGGCACTGTTTCATTGTACCGTATTTAATGTCGGGCTGTGTTTAATTTTACATTGTTCAGTGTAGGACACTGTTTCACTGTACCGTATTTAATGTCGGGCTGTGTTTAATTTTACCTTGTTCAGTGTAGGGCACTGTTTCATTTTACCGTATTTAATGTCGGGCTGTGTTTAATTGTACATTGTTCACTGTCGGGCACTGTTTCATTGTCCCGTACTTAATGTCGGGCTTTGTTTAATGTTACATTGTTCAGTATAGGGCACTGTTTCATTGTACTGTATTTAATGTCGGGCTCTGTTTAATTTTGCCTTGTTTACTGTAGGTCACTGTTTCATTGTACTGTACTTAATGTCGGGCTCTGTTTAATTTTACCTTGTTCAGTGTAGGGCACTGTTTCATTGTACCGTATTTAATGTCGAGCTCTGTTTAATTTTACCTTGCTCAGTGTAGGGCACTGTTTCATTTTACCGTAGTTAATGTCGGGCTGTGTTTAATGTTGCCTTGTTTACTGTAGGTCACTGTTTCATTGCACTGTATTTAATGTCGGGCTCTGTTTAATTTTACATTGTTCACTGTAGGGCACTGTTTCATTGTACTGTATTTAATGTCGGGCTCTGTTTAATTTTACATTGTTCACTGTAGGGCACTGTTTCATTGTACCGTATTTAATGTCGGGCTCTGTTTAATTTTACCTTGTTCACTGTAGGGCACTGTTTCATTGTACCGTATTTAATGTCGGGCTCTGTTTAATTTTACCTTGTTCACTGTAGGGCACTGTTTCATTGTACCGTATTTAATGTCGGGCTGTGTTTAATTTGACATTGTTCATTGTAGGGCACTGATTCATTGTACTGTATTTAATGTCGGGCTCTGTTTAATTTTACATTGTTCAGTGTAGGGCACTGTTTCATTGTACCGTATTTAATGTCGGGCTATGTTTAATTTTACATTGTTCAGTGTAGGGCACTGTTTCATTGTACCGTATTTAATGTCGGGCTATGTTTAATTTTACATTGTTCACTGTAGGGCATTGTTTCATTGTGCTGTATTTAATGTTGGGCTCTGTTTAATTTTACCTTGTTCAGTGTAGGGCACTGTTTCATTGTACCGTATTTAATGTCGGGCTGTGTTTAATTTTACATTGTTCAGTGTAGGACACTGTTTCACTGTACCGTATTTAATGTCGGGCTGTGTTTAATTGTACATTGTTCACTGTCGGGCACTGTTTCATTGTCCCGTACTTAATGTCGGGCTTTGTTTAATGTTACATTGTTCAGTGTAGGGCACTGTTTCATTGTACTGTATTTAATGTCGGGCTCTGTTTAATTTTGCCTTGTTTACTGTAGGTCACTGTTTCATTGTACTGTATTTAATGTCGGGCTCTGTTTAATTTTACCTTGTTCAGTGTAGGGCACTGTTTCATTGTACCGTATTTAATGTCGAGCTCTGTTTAATTTTACCTTGCTCAGTGTAGGGCACTGTTTCATTTTACCGTAGTTAATGTCGGGCTGTGTTTAATGTTGCCTTGTTTACTGTAGGTCACTGTTTCATTGCACTGTATTTAATGTCGGGCTCCCTTTAATTTTACATTGTTCACTGTAGGGCACTGTTTCATTGTACTGTATTTAATGTCGGGCTCTGTTTAATTTTACATTGTTCACTGTAGGGCACTGTTTCATTGTACCGTATTTAATGTCGGGCTATGTTTAATTTTACATTGTTCAGTGTAGGGCACTGTTTCATTGTACCGTATTTAATGTAGGGCTGTGTTTTATTTTACATTGTTCAGTGTAGGGCACTGATTCATTGCATCGTAATTAATGTCGGGCTCTGTTTAATTTTACCTTGTTCACTGTAGGGCACTGTTTCATTGTACTGTATTTAATGTCGGGCTGTGTTTAATTTTACATTGTTTAGTGTAGGGCACTGATTCATTGTACCGTATTTAATGTCGGGCTGTGTTTAATTTGACATTGTTCATTGTAGGGCACTGATTCATTGTACTGTATTTAATGTCGGGCTGTGTTTAATTTTACATTGTTTAGTGTAGGGCACTGATTCATTGTACCGTATTTAATGTCGGGCTGTGTTTAATTTGACATTGTTCATTGTAGGGCACTGATTCATTGTACTGTATTTAATGTCGGGCTCTGTTTAATTTTACATTGTTCAGTGTAGGGCACTGTTTCATTGTACCGTATTTAATGTCGTGCTATGTTTAATTTTACATTGTTCAGTGTAGGGCACTGTTTCGTTGTACCGTATTTAATGTCGGGCTGTGTTTAATTGTACATTGTTCACTGTAGGGCACTGTTTCATTGTACCGTATTTAATGTCGGGCTCTGTTTAATTTTACATTCTTCACTGTAGGGCATTGTTTCATTGTGCGGTATTTAATGTTGGGCTCTGTTTAATTTTACCTTGTTCACTGTCGCGCACTGTTTCATTGTCCCGTATTTAATGTCGGGCTCTGATTAATTTTACATTGTTTAGTGTAGGGCACTGTTTCATTGTACCGTATTTAATGTCGGGCTCTGTTTAATTTTACAATGTTCAGTGTAGGGCACTGTTTCATTTTACCGTATTCAATGTCGGGCTGTGTTTAATTGTACATTGTTCACTGTAGGGCACTGTTTCATTGTACCGTATTTAGTGTCGGGCTGTGTTTAATTGTACATTGTTCACTGTAAGGCACTGTTTCATTGTACTGTATTTAATGTCGGGCTCTGTTTAATTTTACCTTGTTCAGTGTAGGGCACTGTTTCATTGTACCGTATTTAATGTCGGGCTGTGTTTAATTTTACCTTGCTCAGTGGAGGACACTGTTACATTGTACTGTATTTAATGTCGTGCTCTGTTTAATTTTACATTGTTCACTGTAGGGAACTGTTTCATTGTACCGTATTTAATGTCGGGCTATGTTTAATTTTACATTGTTCACTGTAGGTCACTGTTTCATTGTACTGTATTTAATGTCGGGCTGTGTTTAATTTTACATTCTTCACTGTAGGGCACTGTTTCATTGTACTGTATTTAATGTCGGGCTCTGTTTAATTTTACATTGTTCAATGTAGGGCACTGTTTCATTGTACCGTATTTAATGTCGGGCTGTGTTTAATTGTACATTGTTCACATTAGGGCACTGTTTCATTGTACCGTATTTAGTGCCGGGCTGTGTTTAATTTAACCTTGTTCAGTGTAGGGCACTGTTTCATTGTACCGTATTTAATGTCGGGCTGTGTTTAATTTTACATTGTTCAGTGTAGGGCACTGTTTCATTGTACCGTATTTAATGTCGGGCTGTGTTTAATTTTACCTTGTTCAGTGTAGGGCACTGTTTCATTTTACCGTATTTAATGTCGGGCTGTGTTTAATTGTACATTGTTCACTGTCGGGCACTGTTTCATTGTCCCGTACTTAATGTCGGGCTTTGTTTAATGTTACATTGTTCAGTGTAGGGCACTGTTTCATTGTGCTGTATTTAATGTCGGGCTCTGTTTAATTTTGCCTTGTTTACTGGAGGTCACTGTTTCATTGTACTGTATTTAATGTCGGGCTCTGTTTAATTTTACCTTGTTCAGTGTAGGGCACTGTTTCATTGTACCGTATTTCATGTCGAGCTCTGTTTAATTTTACATTGTTCAGTGTAGGGCACTGTTTCATTGTACCGTATTTAATGTCGGGCTGTGTTTAATTTTACCTTGTTCAGTGTAGGGCACTTTTATATTTTACCGTATTTAATGTCGGGCTGTGTTTAATTGTACATTGTTCACTGTCGGGCACTGTTTCATTGTCCCGTACTTAATGTCGGGCTTTGTTTAATGTTACATTGTTCAGTGTAGGGCACTGTTTCATTGTACTGTATTTAATGTCGGGCTCTGTTTAATTTTGCCTTGTTTACTGTAGGTCACTGTTTCATTGTACTGTATTTAATGTCGGGCTCTGTTTAATTTTACCTTGCTCAGTGTAGGGCACTGTTTCATTTTACCGTAGTTAATGTCGGGCTGTGTTTAATGTTGCCTTGTTTACTGTAGGTCACTGTTTCATTGCACTGTATTTAATGTCGGGCTCCGTTTAATTTTACATTGTTCACTGTAGGGCACTGTTTCATTGTACTGTATTTAATGTCGGGCTCTGTTTAATTTTACATTGTTCACTGTAGGGCACTGTTTCATTGTACCGTATTTAATGTCGGGCTATGTTTAATTTTACATTGTTCAGTGTAGGGAACTGTTTCATTGTACCGTATTTAATGTAGGGCTGTGTTTTATTTTACATTGTTCAGTGTAGGGCACTGATTCATTGCATCGTAATTAATGTCGGGCTCTGTTTAATTTTACCTTGTTCACTGTAGGGCACTGTTTCATTGGACTGTATTTAATGTCGGGCTGTGTTTAATTTTACATTGTTTAGTGTAGGGCACTGATTCATTGTACCGTATTTAATGTCGGGCTGTGTTTAATTTGACATTGTTCATTGTAGGGCACTGATTCATTGTACTGTATTTAATGTCGGGCTCTGTTTAATTTTGCCTTGTTTACTGTAGGTCACTGTTTCATTGTACTGTATTTAATGTCGGGCTCTGTTTAATTTTACCTTGTTCAGTGTAGGGCACTGTTTCATTGTACCGTATTTAATGTCGAGCTCTGTTTAATTTTACCTTGCTCAGTGTAGGGCACTGTTTCATTTTACCGTAGTTAATGTCGGGCTGTGTTTAATTTTACATTGTTCACTGTAGGGCATTGTTTCATTGTGCTGTATTTAATGTCGGGCTCTGTTTAATTTTACCTTGTCCAGTGTAGGGCACTGTTTCATTTTACCGTATTTAATGTCGGGCTGTGTTTAATTTTACATTGTTCACTGTAGGGCATTGTTTCATTGTGCTGTATTTAATGTTGGGCTCTGTTTAATTTTACCTTGTTCAGTGTAGGGCACTGTTTCATTGTACCGTATTTAATGTCGGGCTGTGTTTAATTTTACATTGTTCAGTGTAGGACACTGTTTCACTGTACCGTATTTAATGTCGGGCTGTGTTTAATTTTACCTTGTTCAGTGTAGGGCACTGTTTCATTTTACCGTATTTAATGTCGGGCTGTGTTTAATTGTACATTGTTCACTGTCGGGCACTGTTTCATTGTCCCGTACTTAATGTCGGGCTTTGTTTAATGTTACATTGTTCAGTATAGGGCACTGTTTCATTGTACTGTATTTAATGTCGGGCTCTGTTTAATTTTGCCTTGTTTACTGTAGGTCACTGTTTCATTGTACTGTACTTAATGTCGGGCTCTGTTTAATTTTACCTTGTTCAGTGTAGGGCACTGTTTCATTGTACCGTATTTAATGTCGAGCTCTGTTTAATTTTACCTTGCTCAGTGTAGGGCACTGTTTCATTTTACCGTAGTTAATGTCGGGCTGTGTTTAATGTTGCCTTGTTTACTGTAGGTCACTGTTTCATTGCACTGTATTTAATGTCGGGCTCTGTTTAATTTTACATTGTTCACTGTAGGGCACTGTTTCATTGTACTGTATTTAATGTCGGGCTCTGTTCAATTTTACATTGTTCACTGTAGGGCACTGTTTCATTGTACCGTATTTAATGTCGGGCTCTGTTTAATTTTACCTTGTTCACTGTAGGGCACTGTTTCATTGTACCGTATTTAATGTCGGGCTCTGTTTAATTTTACCTTGTTCACTGTAGGGCACTGTTTCATTGTACCGTATTTAATGTCGGGCTGTGTTTAATTTGACATTGTTCATTGTAGGGCACTGATTCATTGTACTGTATTTAATGTCGGGCTCTGTTTAATTTTACATTGTTCAGTGTAGGGCACTGTTTCATTGTACCGTATTTAATGTCGGGCTATGTTTAATTTTACATTGTTCAGTGTAGGGCACTGTTTCATTGTACCGTATTTAATGTCGGGCTATGTTTAATTTTACATTGTTCACTGTAGGGCATTGTTTCATTGTGCTGTATTTAATGTTGGGCTCTGTTTAATTTTACCTTGTTCAGTGTAGGGCACTGTTTCATTGTACCGTATTTAATGTCGGGCTGTGTTTAATTTTACATTGTTCAGTGTAGGACACTGTTTCACTGTACCGTATTTAATGTCGGGCTGTGTTTAATTGTACATTGTTCACTGTCGGGCACTGTTTCATTGTCCCGTACTTAATGTCGGGCTTTGTTTAATGTTACATTGTTCAGTGTAGGGCACTGTTTCATTGTACTGTATTTAATGTCGGGCTCTGTTTAATTTTGCCTTGTTTACTGTAGGTCACTGTTTCATTGTACTGTATTTAATGTCGGGCTCTGTTTAATTTTACCTTGTTCAGTGTAGGGCACTGTTTCATTGTACCGTATTTAATGTCGAGCTCTGTTTAATTTTACCTTGCTCAGTGTAGGGCACTGTTTCATTTTACCGTAGTTAATGTCGGGCTGTGTTTAATGTTGCCTTGTTTACTGTAGGTCACTGTTTCATTGCACTGTATTTAATGTCGGGCTCCGTTTAATTTTACATTGTTCACTGTAGGGCACTGTTTCATTGTACTGTATTTAATGTCGGGCTCTGTTTAATTTTACATTGTTCACTGTAGGGCACTGTTTCATTGTACCGTATTTAATGTCGGGCTATGTTTAATTTTACATTGTTCAGTGTAGGGCACTGTTTCATTGTACCGTATTTAATGTAGGGCTGTGTTTTATTTTACATTGTTCAGTGTAGGGCACTGATTCATTGCATCGTAATTAATGTCGGGCTCTGTTTAATTTTACCTTGTTCACTGTAGGGCACTGTTTCATTGTACTGTATTTAATGTCGGGCTGTGTTTAATTTTACATTGTTTAGTGTAGGGCACTGATTCATTGTACCGTATTTAATGTCGGGCTGTGTTTAATTTGACATTGTTCATTGTAGGGCACTGATTCATTGTACTGTATTTAATGTCGGGCTGTGTTTAATTTTACATTGTTTAGTGTAGGGCACTGATTCATTGTACCGTATTTAATGTCGGGCTGTGTTTAATTTGACATTGTTCATTGTAGGGCACTGATTCATTGTACTGTATGTAATGTCGGGCTCTGTTTAATTTTACATTGTTCAGTGTAGGGCACTGTTTCATTGTACCGTATTTAATGTCGTGCTATGTTTAATTTTACATTGTTCAGTGTAGGGCACTGTTTCATTGTACCGTATTTAATGTCGGGCTGTGTTTAATTGTACATTGTTCACTGTAGGGCACTGTTTCATTGTACCGTATTTAATGTCGGGCTCTGTTTAATTTTACATTCTTCACTGTAGGGCATTGTTTCATTGTGCGGTATTTAATGTTGGGCTCTGTTTAATTTTACCTTGTTCACTGTCGCGCACTGTTTCATTGTCCCGTATTTAATGTCGGGCTCTGATTAATTTTACATTGTTTAGTGTAGGGCACTGTTTCATTGTACCGTATTTAATGTCGGGCTCTGTTTAATTTTACAATGTTCAGTGTAGGGCACTGTTTCATTTTACCGTATTCAATGTCGGGCTGTGTTTAATTGTACATTGTTCACTGTAGGGCACTGTTTCATTGTACCGTATTTAGTGTCGGGCTGTGTTTAATTGTACATTGTTCACTGTAAGGCACTGTTTCATTGTACTGTATTTAATGTCGGGCTCTGTTTAATTTTACCTTGTTCAGTGTAGGGCACTGTTTCATTGTACCGTATTTAATGTCGGGCTGTGTTTAATTTTACCTTGCTCAGTGGAGGACACTGTTACATTGTACTGTATTTAATGTCGTGCTCTGTTTAATGTTACATTGTTCACTGTAGGGAACTGTTTCATTGTACCGTATTTAATGTCGGGCTATGTTTAATTTTACATTGTTCACTGTAGGTCACTGTTTCATTGTACTGTATTTAATGTCGGGCTGTGTTTAATTTTACATTCTTCACTGTAGGGCACTGTTTCATTGTACTGTATTTAATGTCGGGCTCTGTTTAATTTTACATTGTTCAATGTAGGGCACTGTTTCATTGTACCGTATTTAATGTCGGGCTGTGTTTAATTGTACATTGTTCACTTTAGGGCACTGTTTCATTGTACCGTATTTAGTGCCGGGCTGTGTTTAATTTAACCTTGTTCAGTGTAGGGCACTGTTTCATTGTACCGTATTTAATGTCGGGCTGTGTTTAATTTTACATTGTTCAGTGTAGGGCACTGTTTCATTGTACCGTATTTAATGTCGGGCTGTGTTTAATTTTACCTTGTTCAGTGTAGGGCACTGTTTCATTTTACCGTATTTAATGTCGGGCTGTGTTTAATTGTACATTGTTCACTGTCGGGCACTGTTTCATTGTCCCGTACTTAATGTCGGGCTTTGTTTAATGTTACATTGTTCAGTGTAGGGCACTGTTTCATTGTGCTGTATTTAATGTCGGGCTCTGTTTAATTTTGCCTTGTTTACTGGAGGTCACTGTTTCATTGTACTGTATTTAATGTCGGGCTCTGTTTAATTTTACCTTGTTCAGTGTAGGGCACTGTTTCATTGTACCGTATTTCATGTCGAGCTCTGTTTAATTTTACATTGTTCAGTGTAGGGCACTGTTTCATTGTACCGTATTTAATGTCGGGCTGTGTTTAATTTTACCTTGTTCAGTGTAGGGCACGTTTATATTTTACCGTATTTAATGTCGGGCTGTGTTTAATTGTACATTGTTCACTGTCGGGCACTGTTTCATTGTCCCGTACTTAATGTCGGGCTTTGTTTAATGTTACATTGTTCAGTGTAGGGCACTGTTTCATTGTACTGTATTTAATGTCGGGCTCTGTTTAATTTTGCCTTGTTTACTGTAGGTCACTGTTTCATTGTACTGTATTTAATGTCGGGCTCTGTTTAATTTTACCTTGTTCAGTGTAGGGCACTGTTTCATTGTACCGTATTTAATGTCGAGCTCTGTTTAATTTTACCTTGCTCAGTGTAGGGCACTGTTTCATTTTACCGTAGTTAATGTCGGGCTGTGTTTAATGTTGCCTTGTTTACTGTAGGTCACTGTTTCATTGCACTGTATTTAATGTCGGGCTCCGTTTAATTTTACATTGTTCACTGTAGGGCACTGTTTCATTGTACTGTATTTAATGTCGGGCTCTGTTTAATTTTACATTGTTCACTGTAGGGCACTGTTTCATTGTACCGTATTTAATGTCGGGCTATGTTTAATTTTACATTGTTCAGTGTAGGGCACTGTTTCATTGTACCGTATTTAATGTAGGGCTGTGTTTTATTTTACATTGTTCAGTGTAGGGCACTGATTCATTGCATCGTAATTAATGTCGGGCTCTGTTTAATTTTACCTTGTTCACTGTAGGGCACTGTTTCATTGGACTGTATTTAATGTCGGGCTGTGTTTAATTTTACATTGTTTAGTGTAGGGCACTGATTCATTGTACCGTATTTAATGTCGGGCTGTGTTTAATTTGACATTGTTCATTGTAGGGCACTGATTCATTGTACTGTATTTAATGTCGGGCTCTGTTTAATTTTACATTGTTCAGTGTAGGGCACTGTTTCATTGTACCGTATTTAATGTCGGGCTATGTTTAATTTTACATTGTTCAGTGTAGGGCACTGTTTCATTGTACCGTATTTAATGTAGGGCTGTGTTTTATTTTACATTGTTCAGTGTAGGGCACTGATTCATTGTACCGTATTTAATGTCGGGCTATGTTTAATTTTACATTGTTCAGTGTAGGGCACTGTTTCATTGTACCGTATTTAATGTAGGGCTGTGTTTTATTTTACATTGTTCAGTGTAGGGCACTGATTCATTGCATCGTAATTAATGTCGGGCTGTGTTTAATTTTACATTGTTCAGTGTAGGGCACTGTTTCATTGTACCGTATTTAATGTCGGACTGTGTTTAATTGTACATTGTTCACTGTAGGGCACTGTTTCATTGTACCGTATTTAATGTCGGGCTCTGTTTAATTTTACATTCTTCACTGTCGGGCACTGTTTCATTGTCCCATATTTAATGTCGGGCTCTGATTAATTTTACATTGTTTAGTGTAGGGCACTGTTTCATTGTACTGTATTTAATGTCGGGCTCTGTTTAATTTTGCCTTGTTTACTGTAGGTCACTGTTTCATTGTACTGCATGTAATGTCGAGCTCTGTTTAATTTTACCTTGCTCAGTGTAGGGCACTGTTTCATTTTACCGTAGTTAATGTCGGGCTGTGTTTAATTTTACATTGTTCACTGTAGGGCATTGTTTCATTGTGCTGTATTTAATGTCGGGCTCTGTTTAATTTAACCTTGTTCAGTGTAGGGCACTGTTTCATTGTACCGTATTTAATGTCGGGCTGTGTTTAATTTTACATTGTTCAGTGTAGGGCACTGTTTCATTGTACCGTATTTAATGTCGGGCTGTGTTTAATTTTACCTTGTTCAGTGTAGGGCACTGTTTCATTTTACCGTATTTAATGTCGGGATGTGTTTAATTGTACATTGTTCACTGTCGGGCACTGTTTCATTGTCCCGTACTTAATGTCGGGCTTTGTTTAATGTTACATTGTTCAGTGTAGGGCACTGTTTCATTGTACTGTATTTAATGTCGGGCTCTGTTTAATTTTGCATTGTTTACTGGAGGTCACTGTTTCATTGTACTGTATTTAATGTCGGGCTCTGTTTAATTTTACCCTGTTCAGTGTAGGGCACTGTTTCATTGTACCGTATTTAATGTCGAGCTCTGTTTAATTTTACATTGTTCAGTGTAGGGCACTGTTTCATTGTACTGTATTTAATGTCGGGCTCTGTTTAATTTTACATTGTTCAATGTAGGGCACTGTTTCATTGTACCGTATTTAATGTCGGGCTCTGTTTAATTTTACATTGTTCACTGTAGGGCACTGTTTCATTGTACCGTATTTAATGTCGGGCTCTGTTTAATTTTACATTGTTCACTGTAGGGCACTGTTTCATTGTACTGTATTTAATGTCGGGCTCTGTTTAATTTTACCTTGTTCAGTGTAGGGCACTGTTTCATTGTACCGTATTTAATGTCGGGCTGTGTTTAATTTTACATTCTTCACTGTAGGGCACTGTTTCATTGTACTGTATTTAATGTCGGGCTCTGTTTAATTTTACATTGTTCAATGTAGGGCACTGTTTCATTGTACCGTATTTAATGTCGGGCTCTGTTTAATTTTACATTGTTCACTGTAGGGCACTGTTTCATTGTACCGTATTTAATGTCGGGCTATGTTTAATTTTACATTGTTCAGTGTAGGGCACTGTTTCATTGTACCGTATTTAATGTAGGGCTGTGTTTTATTTTACATTGTTCAGTGTAGGGCACTGATTCATTGCATCGTAATTAATGTCGGGCTCTGTTTAATTTTACCTTGTTCACTGTAGGGCACTGTTTCATTGTACTGTATTTAATGTCGGGCTGTGTTTAATTTTACATTGTTTAGTGTAGGGCACTGATTCATTGTACCGTATTTAATGTCGGGCTGTGTTTAATTTGACATTGTTCATTGTAGGGCACTGATTCATTGTACTGTATTTAATGTCGGGCTCTGTTTAATTTTACATTGTTCAGTGTAGGGCACTGTTTCATTGTACCGTATTTAATGTCGGGCTATGTTTAATTTTACATTGTTCAGTGTAGGGCACTGTTTCATTGTACCGTATTTAATGTAGGGCTGTGTTTTATTTTACATTGTTCAGTGTAGGGCACTGATTCATTGCATCGTAATTAATGTCGGGCTGTGTTTAATTTTACATTGTTCAGTGTAGGGCACTGTTTCATTGTACCGTATTTAATGTCGGACTGTGTTTAATTGTACATTGTTCACTGTAGGGCACTGTTTCATTGTACCGTATTTAATGTCGGGCTCTGTTTAATTTTACATTCTTCACTGTCGGGCACTGTTTCATTGTCCCGTATTTAATGTCGGGCTCTGATTAATTTTACATTGTTTAGTGTAGGGCACTGTTTCATTGTACTGGATTTAATGTCGGGCTCTGTTTAATTTTACCTTGTTCAGTGCAGGGCACTGTTTCATTGTACCGTATTTAATGTCGGGCTCTGTTTAATTTTACAATGTTCAGTGTAGGGCACTGTTTCATTTTACCGTATTCAATGTCGGGCTGTGTTTAATTGTACATTGTTCACTGTAGGGCACTGTTTCATTGTACCGTATTTAGTGTCGGGCTGTGTTTAATTGTACATTGTTCACTGTAGGGAACTGTTTCATTGTACCGTATTTAATGTCGGGCTATGTTTAATTTTACATTGTTCACTGTAGGTCACTGTTTCATTGTACTGTATTTAATGTCGGGCTGTGTTTAATTTTACATTCTTCACTGTAGGGCACTGTTTCATTGTACCGTATTTAATGTCGGGCTCTGTTTAATTTTACATTGTTCAGTGTAGGGCACTGTTTCATTGTACCGTATTTAATGTCGGGCTGTGTTTAATTTTACCTTGTTCAGTGTAGGGCACTTTTATATTTTACCGTATTTAATGTCGGGCTGTGTGTAATTGCACATTGTTCACTGTCGGGCACTGTTTCATTGTCCCGTACTTAATGTCGGGCTTTGTTTAATGATACATTGTTCAGTGTAGGGCACTGTTTCATTGTACTGTATTTAATGTCGGGCTCTGTTTAATTTTGCCTTGTTTACTGTAGGTCACTGTTTCATTGTACTGTATGTAATGTCGAGCTCTGTTTAATTTTACCTTGCTCAGTGTAGGGCACTGTTTCATTTTACCGTAGTTAATGTCGGGCTGTGTTTAATTTTACATTGTTCACTGTAGGGCATTGTTTCATTGTGCTGTATTTAATGTCGGGCTCTGTTTAATTTTACCTTGTTCAGTGTAGGGCACTGTTTCATTTTACCGTATTTAATGTCGGGCTGTGTTTAATTTTACATTGTTCACTGTAGGGCATTGTTTCATTGTGCTGTATTTAATGTTGGGCTCTGTTTAATTTTACCTCGTTCAGTGTAGGGCACTGTTTCATTGTACCGTATTTAATGTCGGGCTGTGTTTAATTTTACATTGTTCAGTGTAGGACACTGTTTCACTGTACCGTATTTAATGTCGGGCTGTGTTTAATTTTACCTTGTTCAGTGTAGGGCACTGTTTCATTGTACCGTATTTAATGTCGAGCTCTGTTTAATTTTACCTTGCTCAGTCTAGGGCACTGTTTCATTTTACCGTAGTTAATGTCGGGCTGTGTTTAATGTTGCCTTGTTTACTGTAGGTCACTGTTTCATTGCACTGTATTTAATGTCGGGCTCTGTTTAATTTTACATTGTTCACTGTAGGGCACTGTTTCATTGTACTGTATTTAATGTCGGGCTCTGTTTAATTTTACATTGTTCACTGTAGGGCACTGTTTCATTGTACCGTATTTAATGTCGGGCTCTGTTTAATTTTACCTTGTTCACTGTAGGGCACTGTTTCATTGTACTGTATTTAATGTCGGGCTGTGTTTAATTTTACATTGTTTAGTGTAGGGCACTGATTCATTGTACCGTATTTAATGTCGGGCTGTGTTTAATTTGACATTGTTCAGTGTAGGGCACTGTTTCATTGTACCGTATTTAATGTCGGGCTATGTTTAATTTTACATTGTTCAGTGTAGGGCACTGTTTCATTGTACCGTATTTAATGTAGGGCTGTGTTTTATTTTACATTGTTCAGTGTAGGGCACTGATTCATTGCATCGTAATTAATGTCGGGCTGTGTTTAATTTTACATTGTTCAGTGTAGGGCACTGTTTCATTGTACCGTATTTAATGTCGGACTGTGTTTAATTGTACATTGTTCACTGTTGGGCACTGTTTCATTGTACCGTATTTAATGTCGGGCTCTGTTTAATTTTACATTCTTCACTGTAGGGCATTGTTTCATTGTGCGGTATTTAATGTTGGGCTCTGTTTAATTTTACCTTGTTCACTGTCGGGCACTGTTTCATTGTCCCTTTTTAATGTCGGGCTCTGATTAATTTTACATTGTTTAGTGTAGGGCACTGTTTCATTGTACTGGATTTAATGTCGGGCTCTGTTTAATTTTACCTTGTTCAGTGCAGGGCACTGTTTCATTGTACCGTATTTAATGTCGGGCTCTGTTTAATTTTACCTTGTTCAGTGTAGGGCACTGTTTCATTTTACCGTATTTAATGTCGGGCTGTGTTTAATTTTACATTGTTCACTGTAGGGCATTGTTTCTTTGTGCTGTATTTAATGTTGGGCTCTGTTTAATTTTACCTTGTTCACTGTCGGGCACTGTTTCATTGTCCCGTATTTAATGTCGGGCTCTGTTTAATTTTACATAGTTCAGTGTAGGGCACTGTTTCATTGTACTGTATTTAATGTCGGGCTCTGTTTAATTTTGCCTTGTTTACTGTAGGTCACTGTTTCATTGTACTGTATTTAATGTCGGGCTGTGTTTAATTTTACATTGTTCAGTGTAGGGCACTGTTTCATTGTACCGTATTTAATGTCGGGCTATGTTTAATTTTACATTGTTCACTGTAGGTCACTGTTTCATTGTACTGTATTTAATGTCGGGCTGTGCTTAATTTTACATTCTTCACTGTAGGGCACTGTTTCATTGTACTGTATTTAATGTCGGGCTCTGTTTAATTTTACATTGTTCAATGTAGGGCACTGTTTCATTGTACCGTATTTAATGTCGGGCTGTGTTTAATTGTACATTGTTCACTTTAGGGCACTGTTTCATTGTACCGTATTTAGTGTCGGGCTGTGTTTAATTGTACATTGTTCACTGTAGGGCACTGTTTCATTGTGCTGTATTTAATGTCGGGCTGTGTTTAATTTAACCTTGTTCAGTGTAGAGCACTGTTTCACTGTACCGTATTTAATGTCGGGCTGTGTTTAATTTTACATTGTTCAGTGTAGGGCACTGTTTCATTGTACCGTATTTAATGTCGGGCTGTGTTTAATTTTACCTTGTTCAGTGCAGGGCACTGTTTCATTTTACCGTATTTAATGTCGGGCTGTGTTTAATTGTACATTGTTCACTGTCGGGCACTGTTTCATTGTCCCGTACTTAATGTCGGGCTTTGTTTAATGTTACATTGTTCAGTGTAGGGCACTGTTTCATTGTACTGTATTTAATGTCGGGCTCTGTTTAATTTTGCCTTGTTTACTGGAGGTCACTGTTTCATTGTACTGTATTTAATGTCGGGCTCTGTTTAATTTTACCTTGTTCAGTGTAGGGCACTGTTTCATTGTACCGTATTTAATGTCGAGCTCTGTTTAATTTTACATTGTTCACTGTAGGGCACTGTTTCATTGTACCGTATTTAATGTCGGGCTGTGTTTAATTGTACATTGTTCACTGTAGGGCACTGTTTCATTGTACCGTATTTAGTGTCGCGCTGTGTTTAATTGTACATTGTTCACTTTAGGGCACTGTTTCATTGTACTGTATTTAATGTCGGGCTGTGTTTAATTTTACCTTGTTCAGTGTAGGGCACTGTTTCATTGTACCGTATTTAATGTCGGGCTGTGTTTAATTTTACATTGTTCAGTGTAGGGCACTGTTTCATTGTACCGTATTTAATGTCGGGCTGTGTTTAATTGTACATTGTTCACTGTCGGGCACTGTTTCATTGTCCCGTACTTAATGTCGGGCTTTGTTTAATGTTACATTGTTCAGTGTAGGGCACTGTTTCATTGTACTGTATTTAATGTCGGGCTCTGTTTAATTTTGCCTTGTTTACTGTAGGTCACTGTTTCATTGTACTGTATTTAATGTCGGGCTCTGTTTAATTTTACCTTGTTCAGTGTAGGGCACTGTTTCATTGTACCGTATTTAATGTCGAGCTCTGTTTAATTTTACCTTGCTCAGTGTAGGGCACTGTTTCATTTTACCGTAGTTAATGTCGGGCTGTGTTTAATTTTACATTGTTCACTGTAGGGCATTGTTTCATTGTGCTGTATTTAATGTCGGGCTCTGTTTAATTTTACCTTGTTCAGTGTAGGGCACTGTTTCATTTTACCGTATTTAATGTCGGGCTGTGTTTAATTTTACATTGTTCACTGTAGGGCATTGTTTCATTGTGCTGTATTTAATGTTGGGCTCTGTTTAATTTTACCTTGTTCAGTGTAGGGCACTGTTTCATTGTACCGTATTTAATGTCGGGCTGTGTTTAATTTTACATTGTTCAGTGTAGGACACTGTTTCACTGTACCGTATTTAATGTCGGGCTGTGTTTAATTTTACCTTGTTCAGTGTAGGGCACTGTTTCATTTTACAGTATTTAATGTCGGGCTGTGTTTAATTGTACATTGTTCACTGTCGGGCACTGTTTCATTGTCCCGTACTTAATGTCGGGCTTTGTTTAATGTTACATTGTTCAGTGTAGGGCACTGTTTCATTGTACTGTATTTAATGTCGGGCTCTGTTTAATTTTGCCTTGTTTACTGTAGGTCACTGTTTCATTGTACTGTATTTAATGTCGGGCTCTGTTTAATTTTACCTTGTTCAGTGTAGGGCACTGTTTCATTGTACCGTATTTAATGTCGAGCTCTGTTTAATTTTACCTTGCTCAGTGTAGGGCACTGTTTCATTTTACCGTAGTTAATGTCGGGCTGTGTTTAATGTTGCCTTGTTTACTGTAGGTCACTGTTTCATTGCACTGTATTTAATGTCGGGCTCTGTTTAATTTTACATTGTTCACTGTAGGGCACTGTTTCATTGTACTGTATTTAATGTCGGGCTCTGTTTAATTTTACATTGTTCACTGTAGGGCACTGTTTCATTGTACCGTATTTAATGTCGGGCTCTGTTTAATTTTACCTTGTTCACTGTAGGGCACTGTTTCATTGTACTGTATTTAATGTCGGGCTGTGTTTAATTTTACATTGTTTAGTGTAGGGCACTGATTCATTGTACCGTATTTAATGTCGGGCTGTGTTTAATTTGACATTGTTCATTGTAGGGCACTGATTCATTGTACTGTATTTAATGTCGGGCTCTGTTTAATTTTACATTGTTCAGTGTAGGGCACTGTTTCATTGTACCGTATTTAATGTCGGGCTATGTTTAATTTTACATTGTTCAGTGTAGGGCACTGTTTCATTGTACCGTATTTAATGAAGGGCTGTGTTTTATTTTACATTGTTCAGTGTAGGGCACTGATTCATTGCATCGTAATTAATGTCGGGCTGTGTTTAATTTTACATTGTTCAGTGTAGGGCACTGTTTCATTGTACCGTATTTAATGTCGGACTGTGTTTAATTGTACATTGTTCACTGTCGGGCACTGTTTCATTGTCCCGTATTTAATATCGGGCTCTGATTAATTTTACATTGTTTAGTGTAGGGCACTGTTTCATTGTACTGGATTTAATGTCGGGCTCTGTTTAATTTTACCTTGTTCAGTGCAGGGCACTGTTTCATTGTACCGTATTTAATGTCGGGCTCTGTTTAATTTTACCTTGTTCAGTGTAGGGCACTGTTTCATTTTACCGTATTTAATGTCGGGCTGTGTTTAATTTTACATTGTTCACTGTAGGGCATTGTTTCATTGTGCTGTATTTAATGTTGGGCTCTGTTTAATTTTACCTTGTTCACTGTCGGGCACTGTTTCATTGTCCCGTATTTAATGTCGGGCTCTGTTTAATTTTACATAGTTCAGTGTAGGGCACTGTTTCATTGTACTGTATTTAATGTCGGGCTCTGTTTAATTTTGCCTTGTTTACTGTAGGTCACTGTTTCATTGTACTGTATTTAATGTCGGGCTGTGTTTAATTTTACATTGTTCAGTGTAGGGCACTGATTCATTGTACCGTATTTAATGTCGGGCTGTGTTTAAGTTTACATTGTTCAGTGTAGGGCACTGATTCATTGTACTGTATTTAATGTCGGGCTGTGTTTAATTTTACCTTGTTCAGTGTAGGGCACTTTTATATTTTACCGTATTTAATGTCGGGCTGTGTTTAATTGTAAATTTTTCACTGTCGGGCACTGTTTCATTGTCCCGTACTTAATGTCGGGCTTTGTTTAATGTTACATTGTTCAGTGTAGGGCACTGTTTCATTGTACTGTATTTAATGTCGGGCTCTGTTTAATTTTGCCTTGTTTACTGTAGGTCACTGTTTCATTGTACTGTATTTAATGTCGGGCTCTGTTTAATTTTACCTTGTTCAGTGGAGGGCACTGTTTCATTGTACCGTATTTAATGTCGAGCTCTGTTTAATTTTACCTTGCTCAGTGTAGGGCACTGTTTCATTTTACCGTAGTTAATGTCGGGCTGTGTTTAATTTTACATTGTTCACTGTAGGGCATTGTTTCATTGTGCTGTATTTAATGTCGGGCTCTGTTTAATTTTACCTTGTTCAGTGTAGGGCACTGTTTCATTTTACCGTATTTAATGTCGGGCTGTGTTTAATTTTACATTGTTCACTGTAGGGCATTGTTTCATTGTGCTGTATTTAATGTTGGGCTCTGTTTAATTTTACCTTGTTCAATGTAGGGCACTGTTTCATTGTACCGTATTTAATGTCGGGCTGTGTTTAATTTTACATTGTTCAGTGTAGGACACTGTTTCACTGTACCGCATTTAATGTCGGGCTGTGTTTAATTTTACCTTGTTCAGTGTAGGGCACTGTTGCATTTTACCGTATTTAATGTCGGGCTGTGTTTAATTGTACATTGTTCACTGTCGGGCACTGTTTCATTGTGCTGTATTTAATGTCGGGCTCTGTTTAATTTTACCTTGTTCAGTGTAGGGCACTGTTTCATTTTACCGTATTTAATGTCGGGCTGTGTTTAATTTTACATTGTTCACTGTAGGGCATTGTTTCAATGTGCTGTATTTAATGTTGGGCTCTGTTTAATTTTACCTTGTTCAGTGTAGGGCACTGTTTCATTGTACCGTATTTAATGTCGGGCTGTGTTTAATTTTACATTGTTCAGTGGAGGACACTGTTTCACTGTACCGTATTTAATGTCGGGCTGTGTTTAATTTTACCTTGTTCAGTGTAGGGCACTGTTTCATTTTACAGTATTTAATGTCGGGCTGTGTTTAATTGTACATTGTTCACTGTCGGGCACTGTTTCATTGTCCCGTACTTAATGTCGGGCTTTGTTTAATGTTACATTGTTCAGTGTAGGGCACTGTTTCATTGTACTGTATTTAATGTCGGGCTCTGTTTAATTTTGCCTTGTTTACTGTAGGTCACTGTTTCATTGTACTGTATTTAATGTCGGGCTCTGTTTAATTTTACCTTGTTCAGTGTAGGGCACTGTTTCATTGTACCGTATTTAATGTCGAGCTCTGTTTAATTTTACCTTGTTCAGTGTAGGGCACTGTTTCATTTTACCGTATTTAATGTCGGGCTGTGTTTAATTTTACATTGTTCACTGTAGGGCATTGTTTCATTGTGCTTTATTTAATGTTGGGCTCTGTTTAATTTTACCTTGTTCACTGTCGGGCACTGTTTCATTGTCCCGTATTTAATGTCGGGCTCTGTTTAATTTTACATAGTTCAGTGTAGGGCACTGTTTCATTGTACTGTATTTAATGTCGGGCTCTGTTTAATTTTGCCTTGTTTACTGTAGGTCACTGTTTCATTGTACTGTATTTAATGTCGGGCTGTGTTTAATTTTACATTGTTCAGTGTAGGGCACTGATTCATTGTACCGTATTTAATGTCGGGCTGTGTTTAAGTTTACATTGTTCAGTGTAGGGCACTGATTCATTGTACTGTATTTAATGTCGGGCTGTGTTTAATTTTACATTGTTCAGTGTAGGACACTGTTTCACTGTACCGCATTTAATGTCGGGCTGTGTTTAATTTTACCTTGTTCAGTGTAGGGCACTGTTGCATTTTACCGTATTTAATGTCGGGCTGTGTTTAATTGTACATTGTTCACTGTCGGGCACTGTTTCATTGTGCTGTATTTAATGTCGGGCTCTGTTTAATTTTACCTTGTTCAGTGTAGGGCACTGTTTCATTTTACCGTATTTAATGTCGGGCTGTGTTTAATTTTACATTGTTCACTGTAGGGCATTGTTTCATTGTGCTGTATTTAATGTTGGGCTCTGTTTAATTTTACCTTGTTCAGTGTAGGGCACTGTTTCATTGTACCGTATTTAATGTCGGGCTGTGTTTAATTTTACATTGTTCAGTGTAGGACACTGTTTCACTGTACCGTATTTAATGTCGGGCTGTTTTTAATTTTACCTTGTTCAGTGTAGGGCACTGTTTCATTTTACAGTATTTAATGTCGGGCTGTGTTTAATTGTACATTGTTCACTGTCGGGCACTGTTTCATTGTCCCGTACTTAATGTCGGGCTTTGTTTAATGTTACATTGTTCAGTGTAGGGCACTGTTTCATTGTACTGTATTTAATGTCGGGCTCTGTTTAATTTTGCCTTGTTTACTGTAGGTCACTGTTTCATTGTACTGTATTTAATGTCGGGCTCTGTTTAATTTTACCTTGTTCAGTGTAGGGCACTGTTTCATTGTACCGTATTTAATGTCGAGCTCTGTTTAATTTTACCTTGTTCAGTGTAGGGCACTGTTTCATTTTACCGTATTTAATGTCGGGCTGTGTTTAATTTTACATTGTTCACTGTAGGGCATTGTTTCATTGTGCTGTATTTAATGTTGGGCTCTGTTTAATTTTACCTTGTTCACTGTCGGGCACTGTTTCATTGTCCCGTATTTAATGTCGGGCTCTGTTTAATTTTACATAGTTCAGTGTAGGGCACTGATTCATTGTACCGTATTTAATGTCGGGCTGTGTTTAAGTTTACATTGTTCAGTGTAGGGCACTGATTCATTGTACTGTATTTAATGTCGGGCTGTGTTTAATTTTACATTGTTCAGTGTAGGGCACTGTTTTATTGTACTGTATTTAATGTCGGGCTCTGTTTAATTTTACCTTGTTCAGTGTAGGGCACTGTTTCATTGTACCGTATTTAATGTCGAGCTCTGTTTAATTTTACATTGTTCACTGTAGGGCACTGTTTCATTGTACTGTATTTAATGTCGGGCTGTGTTTAATTTTACCTTGTTCAGTGTAGGGCACTGTTTCATTGTACCGTATTTAATGTCGGGCTGTGATTAATTTTACATTGTTCAGTGTAGGGCACTCTTTCATTGTACCGTATTTAATGTCGGGCTGTGTTTAATTTTACCTTGTTCAGTGTAGGGCACTTTTATATTTTACCGTATTTAATGTCGGGCTGTGTTTAATTGTACATTGTTCACTGTCGGGCACTGTTTCATTGTCCCGTACTTAATGTCGGGCTTTGTTTAATGTTACATTGTTCAGTGTAGGGCACTGTTTCATTGTACTGTATTTAATGTCGGGCTCTGTTTAATTTTGCCTTGTTTACTGTAGGTCACTGTTTCATTGTACTGTATTTAATGTCGGGCTCTGTTTAATTTTACCTTGTTCAGTGGAGGGCACTGTTTCATTGTACCGTATTTAATGTCGAGCTCTGTTTAATTTTACCTTGCTCAGTGTAGGGCACTGTTTCATTTTACCGTAGTTAATGTCGGGCTGTGTTTAATTTTACATTGTTCACTGTAGGGCATTGTTTCATTGTGCTGTATTTAATGTCGGGCTCTGTTTAATTTTACCTTGTTCAGTGTAGGGCACTGTTTCATTTTACCGTATTTAATGTCGGGCTGTGTTTAATTTTACATTGTTCACTGTAGGGCATTGTTTCATTGTGCTGTATTTAATGTTGGGCTCTGTTTAATTTTACCTTGTTCAATGTAGGGCACTGTTTCATTGTACCGTATTTAATGTCGGGCTGTGTTTAATTTTACATTGTTCAGTGTAGGACACTGTTTCACTGTACCGCATTTAATGTCGGGCTGTGTTTAATTTTACCTTGTTCAGTGTAGGGCACTGTTGCATTTTACCGTATTTAATGTCGGGCTGTGTTTAATTTTACATTGTTCACTGTAGGGCATTGTTTCATTGTACTGTATTTAATGTCGGGCTCTGTTTAATTTTACCTTGTTCAGTGTAGGGCACTGTTTCATTCTACCGTATTTAATGTCGAGCTCTGTTTAATTTTACCTTGTTCAGTGTAGGGCACTGTTTCATTTTACCGTATTTAATGTCGGGCTGTGTTTAATTTTACATTGTTCACTGTAGGGCATTGTTTCATTGTGCTGTATTTAATGTTGGACTCTGTTTAATTTTACCTTGTTCACTGTCGGGCACTGTTTCATTGTCCCGTATTTAATGTCGGGCTCTGTTTAATTTTACATAGTTCAGTGTAGGGCACTGTTTCATTGTACTGTATTTAATGTCGGGCTCTGTTTAATTTTGCCTTGTTTACTGTAGGTCACTGTTTCATTGTACTGTATTTAATGTCGGGCTGTGTTTAATTTTACATTGTTCAGTGTAGGGCACTGATTCATTGTACCGTATTTAATGTCGGGCTGTGTTTAAGTTTACATTGTTCAGTGTAGGGCACTGATTCATTGTACTGTATTTAATGTCGGGCTGTGTTTAATTTTACATTGTTCAGTGTAGGGCACTGTTTTATTGTACTGTATTTAATGTCGGGCTCTGTTTAATTTTACCTTGTTCAGTGTAGGGCACTGTTTCATTGTACCGTATTTAATGTCGAGCTCTGTTTAATTTTACATTGTTCACTGTAGGGCACTGTTTCATTGTACTGTATTTAATGTCGGGCTGTGTTTAATTTTACCTTGTTCAGTGTAGGGCACTGTTTCATTGTACCGTATTTAATGTCGGGCTGTGATTAATTTTACATTGTTCAGTGTAGGGCACTCTTTCATTGTACCGTATTTAATGTCGGGCTGTGTTTAATTTTACCTTGTTCAGTGTAGGGCACTTTTATATTTTACCGTATTTAATGTCGGGCTGTGTTTAATTGTACATTGTTCACTGTCGGGCACTGTTTCATTGTACCGTATTTAATGTCGAGCTCTGTTTAATTTTACCTTGCTCAGTGTAGGGCACTGTTTCATTTTACCGTAGTTAATGTCGGGCTGTGTTTAATTTTACATTGTTCACTGTAGGGCATTGTTTCATTGTGCTGTATTTAATGTCGGGCTCTGTTTAATTTTACCTTGTTCAGTGTAGGGCACTGTTTCATTTTACCGTATTTAATGTCGGGCTGTGTTTAATTTTACATTGTTCACTGTAGGGCATTGTTTCATTGTGCTGTATTTAATGTTGGGCTCTGTTTAATTTTACCTTGTTCAATGTAGGGCACTGTTTCATTGTACCGTATTTAATGTCGGGCTGTGTTTAATTTTACATTGTTCAGTGTAGAGCACTGTTTCATTGTCCCGTACTTAATGTCGGGCTTTGTTTAATGTTACATTGTTCAGTGTAGGGCACTGTTTCATTGTACTGTATTTAATGTCGGGCTCTGTTTAATTTTGCCTTGTTTACTGTAGGTCACTGTTTCATTGTACTGTATTTAATGTCGGGCTCTGTTTAATTTTACCTTGTTCAGTGTAGGGCACTGTTTCATTGTACCGTATTTAATGTCGAGCTCTGTTTAATTTTACCTTGCTCAGTGTAGGGCACTGTTTCATTTTACCGTAGTTAATGTCGGGCTGTGTTTAATGTTGCCTTGTTTACTGTAGGTCACTGTTTCATTGCACTGTATTTAATGTCGGGCTCTGTTTAATTTTACATTGTTCACTGTAGGGCACTGTTTCATTGTACTGTATTTAATGTCGGGCTCTGTTTAATTTTACATTGTTCACTGTAGGGCACTGTTTCATTGTACCGTATTTAATGGCGGGCTCTGTTTAATTTTACCTTGTTCACTGTAGGGCACTGTTTCATTGTACTGTATTTAATGTCGGGCTGTGTTTAATTTTACATTGTTTAGTGTAGGGCACTGATTCATTGTACCGTATTTAATGTCGGGCTGTGTTTAATTTGACATTGTTCATTGTAGGGCACTGATTCATTGTACTGTATTTAATGTCGGGCTCTGTTTAATTTTACATTGTTCAGTGTAGGGCACTGTTTCATTGTACCGTATTTAATGTCGGGCTATGTTTAATTTTACATTGTTCAGTGTAGGGCACTGTTTCATTGTACCGTATTTAATGTAGGGCTGTGTTTTATTTTACATTGTTCAGTGTAGGGCACTGATTCATTGCATTGTAATTAATGTCGGGCTGTGTTTAATTTTACATTGTTCAGTGTAGGGCACTGTTTCATTGTACCGTATTTAATGTCGGACTGTGTTTAATTGTACATTGTTCACTGTAGGGCACTGTTTCATTGTACCGTATTTAATGTCGGGCTCTGTTTAATTTTACATTCTTCACTGTAGGGCATTGTTTCATTGTGCGGTATTTAATGTTGGGCTCTGTTTAATTTTACCTTGTTCACTGTCGGGCACTGTTTCATTGTCCCGTATTTAATGTCGGGCTCTGATTAATTTTACATTGTTTAGTGTAGGGCACTGTTTCATTGTACTGGATTTAATGTCGGGCTCTGTTTAATTTTACCTTGTTCAGTGCAGGGCACTGTTTCATTGTACCGTATTTAATGTCGGGCTCTGTTTAATTTTACCTTATTCAGTGTAGGGCACTGTTTCATTTTACCGTATTTAATGTCGGGCTGTGTTTAATTTTACATTGTTCACTGTAGGGCATTGTTTCATTGTGCTGTATTTAATGTTGGGCTCTGTTTAATTTTACCTTGTTCACTGTCGGGCACTGTTTCATTGTTCCGTATTTAATGTCGGGCTCTGTTTAATTTTACATAGTTCAGTGTAGGGCACTGATTCATTGTACCGTATTTAATGTCGAGCTCTGTTTAATTTTACATTGTTCAGTGTAGGGCACTGTTTTATTGTACTGTATTTAATGTCGGGCTCTGTTTAATTTTACCTTGTTCAGTGTAGGGCACTGTTTCATTGTACCGTATTTAATGTCGAGCTCTGTTTAATTTTACATTGTTCACTGTAGGGCACTGTTTCATTGTACTGTATTTAATGTCGGGCTGTGTTTAATTTTACCTTGTTCAGTGTAGGGCACTGTTTCATTGTACCGTATTTAATGTCGGGCTGTGTTTAATTTTACCTTGTTCAGTGTAGGGGACTTTTATATTTTACCGTATTTAATGTCGGGCTGTGTTTAATTGTACATTGTTCACTGTCGGGCACTGTTTCATTGTCCCGTACTTAATGTCGGGCTTTGTTTAATGTTACATTGTTCAGTGTAGGGCACTGTTTCATTGTACAGTATTTAATGTCGGGCTCTGTTTAATTTTGCCTTGTTTACTGTAGGTCACTGTTTCATTGTACCGTATTTAATGTCGGGCTGTGTTTAATTTTACATTGTTCAGTGTAGGACACTGTTTCACTGTACCGCATTTAATGTCGGGCTGTGTTTAATTTTACCTTGTTCAGTGTAGGGCACTGTTTCATTTTACCGTATTTAATGTCGGGCTGTGTTTAATTGTACATTGTTCACTGTCGGGCACTGTTTCATTGTCCCGTACTTAATGTCGGGCTTTGTTTAATTTTACATTGTTCAGTGTAGGGCACTGTTTCATTGTACCGTATTTAATGTAGGGCTGTGTTTTATTTTACCTTGCTCAGTGTAGGGCACTGTTTCATTTTACCGTAGTTAATGTCGGGCTGTGTTTAATGTTGCCTTGTTTACTGTAGGTCACTGTTTCATTGCACTGTATTTAATGTCGGGCTCTGTTTAATTTTACATTGTTCACTGTAGGGCACTGTTTCATTGTACCGTATTTAATGTCGGGCTCTGTTTAATTTTACCTTGTTCACTGTAGGGCACTGTTTCATTGTACTGTATTTAATGTCGGGCTGTGTTTAATTTTACATTGTTTAGTGTAGGGCACTGATTCATTGTACCGTATTTAATGTCGGGCTGTGTTTAATTTGACATTGTTCATTGTAGGGCACTGATTCATTGTACTGTATTTAATGTCGGGCTCTGTTTAATTTTACATTGTTCAGTGTAGGGCACTGTTTCATTGTACCGTATTTAATGTCGGGCTATGTTTAATTTTACATTGTTCAGTGTAGGGCACTGTTTCATTGTACCGTATTTAATGTAGCGCTGTGTTTTATCTTACATTGTTCAGTGCAGGGCACTGATTCATTGCATCGTAATTAATGTCGGGCTGTGTTTAATTTTACATTGTTCAGTGTAGGGCACTGTTTCATTGTACCGTATTTAATGTCGGACTGTGTTTAATTGTACATTGTTCACTGTAGGGCACTGTTTCATTGTACCGTATTTAATGTCGGGCTCTGTTTAATTTTACATTCTTCACTGTAGGGCATTGTTTCATTGCACTGTATTTAATGTCGGGCTCTGTTTAATTTTACATTGTTCACTGTAGGGCACTGTTTCATTGTACCGTATTTAATGTCGGGCTCTGTTTAATTTTACCTTGTTCACTGTAGGGCACTGTTTCATTGTACTGTATTTAATGTCGGGCTGTGTTTAATTTTACATTGTTTAGTGTAGGGCACTGATTCATTGTACCGTATTTAATGTCGGGCTGTGTTTAATTTGACATTGTTCATTGTAGGGCACTGATTCATTGTACCGTATTTAATGTCGGGATCTGTTTAATTTTACATTGTTCAGTGTAGGGCACTGATTCATTGTACCGTATTTAATGTGGTGCTGTGTTTAAGTTTACATTGTTCAGTGTAGGGCACTGATTCATTGTACTGTATTTAATGTCGGGCTGTGTTTAATTTTACATTGTTCAGTGTAGGGCACTGTTTTATTGTACCGTACTTAATGTCGGGCTCTGTTTTATTTTACATTGTTCAGTGTAGGGCACTGTTTCATTGTACCGTATTTAATGTCGGGCTCTGTTTAATTTTACATTGTTCACTGTCGGGCACTGTTTCATTGTACTGTATTTAATGTCCGGCTCTGTTTAATTTTACATTGTTCAATGTAGGGCACTGTTTCATTGTACTGTATTTAATATCGGGCTCTGTTTAATTTTACCTTGTTCACTGTAGGGCACTGTTTCATTGTACTGTATTTAATATCGGGCTCTGTTTAATTTTACCTTGTACACTGTAGGGCACTGTTTCATTGACTTTATTTAATGTCGGGCTCTGTTTAATTTTGCTTTGGCCAGTGTAGGACACTGTTTCATTGTACTTCATTTAATGTCGGGCTCTGTTTAATTTTACATTGTTCAATGTAGGGCACTGTTTCATTGTACTGTATTTAATGTCGGGCTCTGTTTAATTTTACATTGTTCAGTGTAGGGCACTGTTTCATTGTACCGTATTTAATGTCTGGCTCTATTTAATTTGACCTTGTTCACTGTAGGGCGCTGTTTCGTTGTACCGTATTTAATGTCGGGCTCTGTTTAATTTTACATTGTTCAGTGTAGGGCCCTGTTTCATTGTACTGTATTTAATGTCCGGCTCTGTTTAATTTTACATTGTTCAATGTAGGGCACTGTTTCATTGTACCATATTTCATGTCGGGCTGTGTTTAATTGTACATTGTTCTCTGTAGGGCACTGTTTCATTGTACCGTATTTAATGTCGGGCTCTGTTTAATTTTACATTGTTCAGTGTAGAACACTGTTTCATTGATCTGTATTTAATGTCGGGCTGTGTTTAATTGTACATTGTTCACTGTAGGGCACTGTTTCATTGTACCGTATTTAATGTCTGGCTCTCTTTAATTTTACTTTGTACACTGTAGGGCACTGTTTCATGGTACCGTATTTAATGTCGGGCACTGTTTAATTTTACATCGTTGATTGTAGGGCACTGTTTCATTGTACTGTATTTAATATCGGGCTCTGTTTAATTTTACCTTGTTCAGTGCAGGGCATTGTTTCATTGTGCTGTATTTAATGTTGGGCTCTGTTTAATTTTACCTTGTTCACTGTCGGGCACTGTTTCATTGTCCCGTATTTAATGTCGGGCTCTGTTTAATTTTACATAGTTCAGTGTAGGGCACTGTTTCATTGTACTGTATTTAATGTCGGGCTCTGTTTAATTTTGCCATGTTTACTGTAGGTCACTGTTTCATTGTACTGTATTTAATGTCGGGCTGTGTTTAATTTTACATTGTTCAGTGAAGGGCACTGATTCATTGTACCGTATTTAATGTGGTGCTGTGTTTAAGTTTACATTGTTCAGTGTAGGGCACTGTTTTATTGTACCGTACTTAATGTCGGGCTCTGTTTTATTTTACATTGTTCAGTGTAGGGCACTGTTTCATTGTACCGTATTTAATGTCGGGCTCTGTTTAATTTTACATTGTTCACTGTCGGGCACTGTTTCATTGTACTGTATTTAATGTCCGGCTCTGTTTAATTTTACATTGTTCAATGTAGGGCACTGTTTCATTGTACTGTATTTAATATCGGGCTCTGTTTAATTTTACCTTGTTCACTGTAGGGCACTGTTTCATTGTACTGTATTTAATATCGGGCTCTGTTTAATTTTACCTTGTACACTGTAGGGCACTGTTTCATTGACTTTATTTAATGTCGGGCTCTGTTTAATTTTGCTTTGGCCAGTGTAGGACACTGTTTCATTGTACTTCATTTAATGTCGGGCTCTGTTTAATTTTACATTGTTCAATGTAGGGCACTGTTTCATTGTACTGTATTTAATGTCGGGCTCTGTTTAATTTTACATTGTTCAGTGTAGGGCACTGTTTCATTGTACCGTATTTAATGTCTGGCTCTATTTAATTTGACCTTGTGCACTCTAGGGCGCTGTTTCGTTGTACCGTATTTAATGTCGGGCTCTGTTTAATTTTACATTGTTCAGTGTAGGGCCCTGTTTCATTGTACTGTATTTAATGTCCGGCTCTGTTTAATTGTACATTGTTCTCTGTAGGGCACTGTTTCATTGTACCGTATTTAATGTCGGGCTCTGTTTAATTTTACATTGTTCAGTGTAGAACACTGTTTCATTGATCTGTATTTAATGTCGGGCTGTGTTTAATTGTACATTGTTCACTGTAGGGCACTGTTTCATTGTACCGTATTTAATGTCTGGCTCTCTTTAATTTTACTTTGTACACTGTAGGGCACTGTTTCATGGTACCGTATTTAATGTCGGGCACTGTTTAATTTTACATCGTTGATTGTAGGGCACTGTTTCATTGTACTGTATTTAATATCGGGCTCTGTTTAATTTTACCTTGTTCACTGTAGGGCACTGTTTCATTGTACCGTATTTAATGTCGGGCTCTGTTTAATTTTACATTGTTCACTGTCGGGCACTGTTTCATTGTACTGTATTTAATGTCCGGCTCTGTTTAATTTTACATTGTTCAATGTAGGGCACTGTTTCATTGTACTGTATTTAATATCGGGCTCTGTTTAATTTTACCTTGTTCACTGTAGGGCACTGTTTCATTGTACTGTATTTAATATCGGGCTCTGTTTAATTTTACCTTGTACACTGTAGGGCACTGTTTCATTGACTTTATTTAATGTCGGGCTCTGTTTAATTTTGCTTTGGCCAGTGTAGGACACTGTTTCATTGTACTTCATTTAATGTCGGGCTCTGTTTAATTTTACATTGTTCAATGTGGGGCACTGTTTCATTGTACTGTATTTAATGTCGGGCTCTGTTTAATTTGACCTTGTTCACTGTCGGGCGCTGTTTCGTTGTACCGTCTTTAATGTCGGGCTCTGTTTAATTTTACATTGTTCACTGTAGGGCATTGTTTCATTGTGCTGTATTTAATGTTGGGCTCTGTTTAATTTTGCCTTGTTTACTGTAGGTCACTGTTTCATTGTACTGTATTTAATGTCGGGCTCTGTTAATTTTACATTGTTCACTGTCGGGCACTGTTTCATTGTACTGTATTTAATGTCGGGCTGCGTTTAAGTTTACATTGTTCAGTGTAGGGCCCTGTTTCATTGTACTGTATTTAATGTCCGGCTCTGTTTAATTTTACATTGTTCAATGTAGGGCACTGTTTCATTGTACCGTATTTCATGTCGGGCTGTGTTTAATTGTACATTGTTCTCTGTAGGGCACTGTTTCATTGTACCGTATTTAATGTCGGGCTCTGTTTAATTTTACATTGTTCAGTGTAGAACACTGTTTCATTGATCTGTATTTAATGTCGGGCTGTGTTTAATTGTACATTGTTCACTGTAGGGCACTGTTTCATTGTACCGTATTTAATGTCTGGCTCTCTTTAATTTTACTTTGTACACTGTAGGGCACTGTTTCATTGCACCGTATTTAATGTCGGGCACTGTTTAATTTTACATCGTTGATTGTAGGGCACTGTTTCATTGTACTGTATTTCATATCGGGCTCTGTTTAATTTTACCTTGTTCACTGTAGGGCACTGTTTCATTGTACTGTATTTAATATCGGGCTCTGTTTAATTTTACCTTGTACACTGTAGGGCACTGTTTCATTGACTTTATTTAATGTCGGGCTCTGTTTAATTTTGCTTTGGCCAGTGTAGGACACTGTTTCATTGTACTTCATTTAATGTCGGGCTCTGTTTAATTTTACATTGTTCAATGTAGGGCACTGTTTCATTGTACTGTATTTAATGTCGGGCTCTGTTTAATTTTACATTGTTCAGTGTAGGGCACTGTTTCATTGTACCGTATTTAATGTCTGGCTCTGTTTAATTTGACCTTGTTCACTGTAGGGCGCTGTTTCGTTGTACTGTATTTAATGTCGGGCTCTGTTTAACTTTACTTTGTACACTGTAGGGCACTGTTTCATTGTTCTGTATTTAATAGAACATAGAACATAGAAAATACAGCACAGAACAGGCCCTTCGGCCCACGATGTTGTGCCGGACCTTTGTCCTAGATTAATCATAGATTATCATTGAATTTACAGTGCAGAAGGAGGCCATTCGGCCCTTTGAGTCTGCACCAGCTCTTGGAAAGAGCACCCTACCCAAACTCAACACTTCCACCCAACACCAAGGGCAATTTGGACATTAAGGCCAATTTATCATTGGCCAATTCACCTTACCCGCACATCTTTGGACTGTGGGTGGAAACCGGAGCACCCGGAGGAAACCCACGCAGACACGGGGAGGACGTGCAGACTCCGCACAGACAATGACCCAAGCTGGAATCGAACCTGGGACCATGGATCTGTGAAGCAATTGTGCTATCCACAATGCTACCGTGCTGCCCTTAAGAACAAATAAATCTA
The DNA here is from genome assembly GCF_047496885.1 of Scyliorhinus torazame. Taxonomy (NCBI): domain Eukaryota; kingdom Metazoa; phylum Chordata; class Chondrichthyes; order Carcharhiniformes; family Scyliorhinidae; genus Scyliorhinus; species Scyliorhinus torazame. The sequence goes on along the minus strand of NW_027307762.1, from coordinate 1,978,642 downwards.
CACTATATCATTTTCCCGTAATCCATGTACCTATCCAACAGCTGCTTGAAGGTCCCTAATGTTTCCGACTCAACTACTTCCACAGGCAGTGCATTCCATGCCCCCACTACTCTCTGGGTAAAGAACCTACCTCTGATATCCCTCCTATATCTTCCACCTTTCACCTTAAATTTATGTCCCCTTGTAATGGTGTGTTCCACCTGGGGAAAAAGTCTCTGACTGTCTACTGTATCTATTCTCCTGATCATCTTATAAACCTCTATCAAGTCGCCCCTCATCCTTCTCCGCTCTAATGAGAAAAGGCCTAGCACCCTCAACCTTTCCTCGTAAGACCTACTCTCCATTCCAGGCAACATCCTGGTAAATCTTCTTTGCACCTTTTCCAGAACTTCCACATTCTTCCTAAAATGAGGCGACCAGAACTGTACACAGTACTCCAAATGTGGCCTTACCAAAGTTTTGTACAGCTGCATCATCACCTCACGGCTCTTAAATTCAATCCCTCTGTTAATGAACGCGAGCACACCACAGGACTTCTTCACAGCACTATCCACTTGAGTGGCAACTTTCAAAGATGTATGAACATAGACCTCAAGGTCTCTCTGCTCCTCCACAATGCCAAGAACTCTACCGTTAACCCTGTATTCCGCATTCATATTTGTCCTTCCAAAATGGACAACCTCACACTTTTCAGGGTTAAACTCCATCTGCCACTTCTCAGCCCAGCTCTGCATCCTATCTATGTCTCTTTGCAGCCGACAACAGCCCTCCTTACTATCCACAACTCCACCAATCTTCGTATCGTCTGCAAATTTACTGACCCACCCTTCAACTCCCTCATCCAAGTCATTAATGAAAATCACAAACAGCAGAGGACCCAGAACTGATCCCTGCGGTACACCACTGGTAACTGGGATCCAGGCTGAATATTTGCCATCCACCACCACTCTCTGACTTCTATCGGGTAGCCAGTTCGTTATCCAACTGGCCAAATTTCCCACTATCCCATGCCTCCTTACTTTGTGCAGAAGCCTACCATGGGGAACTTTATCAAATGCCTTACTAAAATCCATGTACACTACATCCACTGCTTTACCTTCATCCACATGCTTGGTCACCTCCTCAAAGAATTCAATAAGATTTGGAAGGCAAGACCTACCCCTCACAAATCCGTGCTGACTATCCCTAATCAAGCAGTGTCTTTCCAGATGCTCAGAAATCATATCCTTCAGTACCCTTTCCATTACTTTGCCTACCACCGAAGTAAGACTAACTGGCCTGTAATTCCCAGGGTTATCCCTAGTTCCTTTTTTGAACAGGGGCACGACATTCGCCACTCTCCAATCCCCTGGTACCACCCCTGTTGACAGTGAGGACGAAAAGATAATTGCCAACGGCTCTGCAATTTCATCTCTTGCTTCCCATAGAATCCTTGGATATATCCCGTCAGGCCCGGGGGACTTGTCTATCCTCAAGTTTTTCAAAATGCCCAACACATCTTCCTTCCTAACAAGTATTTCCTCGAGCTTACCAATCTGTTTCACACTGTCCTCTCCAACAATATCGCCCCTCTCATTTGTAAATACAGAAGAAAAGTACTCATTCAAGACCTCTCCTATCTCTTCAGACTCAATACACAATCTCCCGCTACTGTCCTTGATCGGACCTACCCGAGCTCTAGTCATTCTCATATTTCTCACATATGTGTAAAAGGCCTTGGGGTTTTCCTTGATCCTACCCGCCAAAGATTGTTCATGCCCCCTCTTAGCTCTCCTAATCCCTTTATTCAGTTCCCTCCTGGCTATCTTGTATCCCGCCAATGCCCTGTCTGAACCTTGTTTCCTCAGCCTTACATAAGTCACCTTTTTCCTCTTAATAGGACATTCAACCTCTCTTGTCAACCATGGTTCCCTCACTCGACCATCTCTTCCCTGCCTGACAGGGACATACATATCAAGGACACGTAGCACCTGTTCCTTGAACAAGTTCCACATTTCACTTGTGTCCTTCCCTGCCAGCCTATGTTCCCAACTTATGCACTTCAATTCTTGTCTGACAACATCGTATTTACCCTTCCCCCAATTGTGAACCTTGCCCTGTTGCACGTACCTATCCCTCTCCATTACTAAAGTGAAAGTCACAGAATTGTGGTCACTATCTCCAAATTGCTCCCCCACTAACAAATCTATCACTTGCCCTGGTTCATTACCCAGTACTAAATCCAATATTGCCCCTCCTCTGGTTGGACAATCTACATACTGTGTTAGAAAAGCTTCCTGGACACACTGCACAAACACCACCCCATCCAAACTATTTGATCTGAAGAGTTTCCATTCAATATTTGGGAAGTTAAAGTCGCCCATGACTACTACCCTATGACTTCTGCACCTTTCCAAAATCTGTTTCCCAATCTGTTCCTCCACATCTCTGCTACTATTGGGGGGCCTATAGAAAACTCCTAACAAGGTGACTGCTCCTTTCCTATTTCTGACTTCAACCCATACTACCTCAATAGAGTGATACTCCTCGAACTGCCTTTCTGCAGCTGTTATACTATCTCTAATTAATAATGCCACCCCCACCTCTTTTACCACCCTCCCTAATCTTATTGAAACATCTATAACCAGGGACCTCCAACAACCATTCCTGCCCCTCTTCTATCCAAGTTTCCGTGATGGCCACCACATCGTAGTCCCAAGTACCGATCCATGCCTTAAGTTCACCCACCTTATTCCTGATGCTTCTTGCGTTGAAGTATACACACTTCAACCCATCTCCGTGCCTGCAAATACTCTCCTTTGTCAGTGTTCCCTTCCCCACTGCCTCATTACAAGATTTGGCGTCCTGAATATCGGCTACCTTAGTTGCTGGACTACAAATCCGATTCCCATTCCCCTGCCAAATTAGTTTAAACCCTCCCGAAGAGTACTAGCAAACCTCCCTCCCAGGATATTGGTGCCCCTCTGGTTCAGATGCAACCCGTCCTGCTTGTACAGGTCCCACCTTCCTCAGAATGCGCTCCAATTATCCAAATACCTGAAGCCCTCCCTCCTACACCATTCCTGCAGCCACGTCTTCAACTGCACTCTCTCCCTATTCCTAGCCTCGCTATCACGTGGCATCGGCAACAAACCAGAGATGACAACTCTGTCTGTCCTGGCTTTCAACTTCCAGCCTAACTCCCTAAACCTGTTTATTACCTCCACACCCCTTTTCATAGAATCATAGAAGTTTACAGCATGGAAACAGGCCCTTCGGCCCAACCAGTCCATGCCGCCCAGTTTTTACCATTAAGCTAGTCCCAGTTGCCCGCACTTGGCCCATAACCCTCTATACCCATCTTACCCATGTAACCATCTAAATGATTTTTGAAAGACACAATTGTACCCGCCTCTACTACTACCTCTGGCAGCCCATTCCAGACACTCACTACCCTCTGAGTGAAGAAATTGCCCCTCTGGGCCCTTCTGAATCTCTCCCCTCTCACCTTAAACCTATGACATCTAGTTTTAGACTCCCCTACCTTTGGGAAAAGATGTTGACTATCTACCTTATCTATGCCCCTCATTATTTTATAGACCTCTATAGGATCACCCCTAAGCCTCCTACGCTCCAGGGAAAAAAGTCCCAGTCTATCCAGCCTCTCCTTATAACTCAAACCATCAAGTCCCGGCAACATCCTGGTAAATCTTTTCTGCACTCTTTCTAGTTTAATAATATTCTTTCTATAATAGGGTGACCAGAACTGCACACAGTATTCCAAGTGTGGCCGTACCAATGTCTTGTACAACTTCAACAAGACGTCCCAACTCCTATATTCAATGTTCTGACCAATGAAACCAAGCATGCCGAATGCCTTCTTCACCACCCTGTCCACCTGCGACTCCACCTTCAAGGAGCTATGAACCTGTACTCCTAGATCTCTTTGTTCTATAACTCTCCCCAACGCCATACCATTAACTGAGTAGGTCCTGGCCTGATTCGATCTGCCAAAATGCATCACCTCACATTTATCTAAATTAAACTCCATCTGCCATTCGTCGGCCCACTGGCCTAATTGATCAAGATCCCGTTGCAATCCTAGATAACCTTCTTCACTATCCACTGTGCCACCAATCTTGGTGTCATCTGCAAACTTACTAACCATGCCTCCTAAATTCTCATCCAAATCATTAATATAAATCACAAATAACAGTGGACCCAGCACCGATCCCTGAGGCACACCACTGGTCACAGGCCTCCAGTTTGAAAAACAACCCTCTACAACCACCCTCTGCCTTCTGTCGTCCAGCCAATTTTGAATCCAATTGGCAACCTCACCCTGGATCCCGTGAGCTTTAACCTTCTGCAACAACCTACCATGCGGTACCTTGTCAAAGGCTTTGCTAAAGTCCATGTAGACAACGTCTACTGCACTGCCCTCATCTACCTTCTTGGTCACTCCCTCAAAAAACTCAATCAAATTTGTGAGACATGATTTCCCACGCACAAAGCCATGCTGACTGCCCCGAATCAGTCCTTGCCTCTCTAAATGCTTGTAGATCCTGTCTCTCAGAATACCTTCTAGCAACTTACCTACTACAGACGTTAGGCTCACCGGTCTGTAGTTCCCAGGCTTTTCCCTGCTGCCCTTCTTAAACAAGGGCACAACATTCGCCACTCTCCAATCTTCAGGCACCTCACCTGTGGCTGCCGATGATTCAAATATCTCGGTTAGGGGACCCGCAATTTCCTCCCTAGCCTCCCACAACATCCTGGGATACATTTCATCAGGTCCCGGGGATTTATCTACCTTGATGCGCTTTAAGACTTCCAGCACCTCCTCCTCTGTAATATGCACACTTCTCAAGACATCACTATTTATTTCCCTTAGTTTCCTAACATCCATGCCTTTCTCCACCGTGAATACCGATGAGAAATATTCATTCAGGATCTCACCCAACTCTTGTGGCTCTGCACATAGATGCCCTTGTTGATCCTTAAGAGGCCCTACTCTGTCCCTAGTTACTCTTTTCCCCTTTATGTATCTGTAGAATCTCTTTGGATTCACCCTTGCATTATTTGCCAAAGCAATTTCATGTCCCCTTTTTGCCCCCCTGATTTCCCTCTTAACTCTATTTCGACAATCTCTATACTCTTCAAGGGATCCCAGTTGCTTATGTACGTCATATGCCTCCTTCTTCTTTTTGACCAGAGTCTCAATATCTCGAGTCATCCAGGGTTCCCTACTTCTACCAGCCTTGCCCTTCACTCTAAAGGGAATGTGCTTACCCTGCACCCTGGTTAACACATTTTTTAAAGCCTCCCATTTACCAGCCGTCCCTTTGTCTGCCAATAGTCTTCCCCAATCTACCTCTGCAAGTTCCTGTCTGATACCATCAAAATTGGCCTTGCCCCAATTAAGAATTTTAACTCTTGGGCCAGACCTATCATTCTCCATAGCTATCTTAAAACTAATGGAATTATGGTCACTTGTCCCAAAGTGATCCCTCACTAGCACTTCTATCACTTGCCCTTCCTTATTTCCCAAGACGAGGTCAAGTTTTGCCCCCTCTCTAGTCGGTCCATCCACATACTGAATGAGAAATTCCTCCTGAATACACTCAACAAATTTCCCTCCATCCAAACCCCTAATGCTATGGCTGTCCCAGTCAATGTTGGGAAAGTTAAAGTCCCCTACTACTACCACCCTATTATTCTTGCAGCTATCTGTAATCTCCTTACATATTTGCTCCTCAATTTCCCGCTGACTATTTGGGGGCCTGTAGTACAGTCCTACCAAGGTGATCTCTCCCTTCTTATTTTTCAGTTCCACACATATAGACTCAGTGGGCGAACCCTCGGATATATCCCCTCTAAGTACTGCTGTGACGTTCTCCCTAATCAAAAACGCCACTCCCCCTCCTCTCTTACCTCCTGTTCTATCCTTTCTATAGCATCTGTACCCCGGAACATTGAGCTGCCAGTCCTGCCCCTCCCTTAGCCATGTTTCAGTCATAGCTATAATATCCCAGTCCCATGTGCCCGTCCATGCCCTGAGTTCATCCGCTTTGCCCGTCAGGCCCCTTGCATTGAAATAAATGCAGTTTAATGTAGACCTTCCTTGCTCTCTGCCCTGCTTTCTCTGGTCATGCTTTACACACTCTCCCTTCCTGCCTTTTGTTTCTGTCCCCACTGACTTCCTACATCGGTTCCCATCCCCCTGGCACATTAGTTTAAACCCTCCCCAACAGCACTAGCAAACACCCCCCCGAGAACATTGGTTCCGGTCCCACCCAGATGCAGACCGTCCGATTTGTACAGGTCCCACCTCCCCCAGAATCGGTCCCAATGTCCCAGGAATTTGAAACCCTCCCTCTTGCTCCATCTCTCAAGCCACGTATTCATCCTAGCTATCCTGTCATTCCTACTCTGACTATCACGTGGCACTGGTAGCAATCCTGAGATTACTACCTTTGAGGTCCTACTTTTTAGTTTAACTCCTAACTCCCTAAATTCAGCTTGTAGGACCTCATCCTGTTTTTTACCTATATCGTTGGTGCCTATATGCACCACGACAGCTGGCTGTTCACCCTCCCCCTCCAGAATGCCCTGCAGCCGCTCCGAGACATCCTTGACCCTTGCACCAGGGAGACAACATACCAACCTGGATTCTCGTTTGCGTCCACAGAAACGCCTGTCTATTCCCCTTACAATTGAATCCCCTATCACTATAGCTCTGCCATTCTTTTTCCCGCCCTTCTGTGCAGCAGAGCCAGCCACGGTGCCATGAACCTGGCTGCTGCCACCTTCCCCTGGTGAGCCATCTCCCCCAACAGTTTCCAAAACGGTAAATCTGTTTTGGAGGGAGATGACCGCAGGGGATCCCTGCACTGCCTTCCTACTCTTCCTCTGTCTGTTGGTCACCCTTTCCCTATCTGCCTCAGTAATTTTCCTACCTATGTCGTTGGTACCAATGTGCACCACGACTTCTGGCTGCTCCCCCTCCCCCTTAAGGATCCTGAAGACACGATCCGAGACATCCCTGGCCCTGGCCCCCGGGAGGCAACATACCTTCCGGGAGTCTCGCTCGCGACCACAGAATCTCTTATCTATTCCCCTAACCATTGAATCTCCTACAACTATTGCTTTTCTATTCTCCCCCCTTCCCTTCTGAGCCCCAGAGCCAGACTCAGTGCCAGAGACCTGGCCGCTAGGGCCTTCCCCCGGTAGGTCATCCCCCCCAACAGCATCCAAAACGGTATACTTGTTTTGAAGGGGAACGGCCACGAGGGATCCCTGCACTGTCTGCCTGTTTGTTTTTTTCCCCCTGACTGTAACCCAGCTATTCTTGTCCTGTACCTTGGGTGTGGTTACCTCCCTGTAACTCTTCTCAATCACCCCCTCTGCCTCCCGTATGATCCGAAGTTCATCCAGCTTCAGCTCCAGTTCCCTAACACGGTCTTTGAGGAGCTGAAGTTGGGTGCACTACCCGCAGGTATAGTCAGTGGGGACACCGGTGGTATCCCTCACCACCCACATCCTACAGGAGGAGCATGTAACTGGCCTAGCCTCCATCACCTCTTACCATACAGAATATAGCTGCTGTGTGGACGAACTAGATCTCCGCCCTCCGACTCTGCTCCCAGTCAGCTACACTTCCTGTAAACTCAGGAGTTTACAGGAGCTCTCTTCGCACTCTTTGCGGAAATGTCGGAAACAAAATGAAAGGAGCACCTTACTCCCTCCTCACCAACTCCCTCGGTCACCAAACTCTCACTATCGCACTCAAAAAACACCAAATTCAGCACTCAGTGCAAACAAAGTCTGCACTGTAGGGGATCACTTTTATTCTGTGAATCGAGCCTCTGGAAAACTGGCCGAATCCAATTAACAAATTAACAAGCTCCAGCAGCAAGTGCCTAGAAGTAGAAGCCTGTTTAATGTCGGGCTCTGTTTAATTTTACTTTGTTCACTGTAGGGCACTGTTTCGTTGTACTGTATTTAATGTCGGGCTGTGTTTAATTTTTCCTTGTTCACTGTTGGGCATTGTTTCACTGTACTGTATTTAATGTCGGGGTCTGTTTAATGTTACCTTGTTCACTGTAGGGCACTGTTTCATTGTACTGTATTTAATGTCGGTCTCTCTTTAATTATACATTGTTTACTGTAGGGCACTGTTTCATTGTACCGTATTTAATGTCGGGCTCTGTTTAACTTTACTTTGTACACTCTAGGGCACTGTTTCATTGTTCTGTATTTAATGTCGGGCTCTGTTTAACTTTACATTGTTCAGTGTAGGGCACTGTTTCTTTGTACCGTATTTAATGTCGGGCTCTGTTTAAATACGGTACAATGAAAGAGTGCCCTACACTGAACAATGTAATATTAAACAGAGCCCGACATTAAATACGGTACAAGAAACTGTGCCCTACACTGAACAATGTAATATTAAACAGAGCCCGACATTAAATACGGTACAAGAAACTGTGCCCTACACTGAACAATGTAAAATTAAACAGAGCACGACATTAAATACGGTACAATGAAACAGTGCCCTACACTGAGCAATGTAAAGTTAAACAGAGCCCTACATTAAATACGGTACAATGAAACAGTGCCCAACACTGAAGAATGTAATATTAAACAGAGCCCGACATTAAATACAGCACAATGAAACAGTGCCCTACAGTGAACAATGTAAAATTAAACAGAGCCCGACATTAAATAAAGTCAATGAAACAGTGCCCTACAGTGTACAAGGTAAAATTAAACAGAGACCAACATTGAATACAGTACAATGAAACAGTGCCCTACAGTAAACATATTATACTTAAACAGAGACCGACATTAAATACAGATCAATGAAACAGTGCCCTACACTGAACAATGTAACATTAATCAGAGCCCGACATTAAATACGGGACAACGAAACAGTGCCCGACAGTGAACAATGTAAAATTAAACAGAGCACGACATTAAATACAGTACAATGTAACAGTGCCCTCCACTGAGCGAGGTAAAATTAAACACAGCCCGACATTAAATACGGTACAATGAAACAGTGCCCTACAGTGAACAAGGTAAAATTAAACAGAGCCCGACATTAAATACAGTACAATGAAACAGTGCCCTACAGTGAACAATGTACAATTAAAGACAGCCCGACATTAAATACGGTACAATGAAACAGTGCCCTACAGTGAACAATGTACAATTAAACACAGCCCGACATTAAATACAGTACAATGAAACAGTGACCTACACTGAACAATGTAAAATTAAACACAGCCCGACATTAAATACAGTACAATGAAACAGTGCCCTACAGTGAACAATGTACAATTAAACACAGCCCGACATTAAATACGGTACAATGAAACAGTGCCCTACACTGATCAAGGTAAAATTAAACACAGCCCGACATTAAATACGGTACAATGAAACAGTGCCCTACACTGAACAATGTAAAATTAAACAGAGCCCGACATTAAATACGGTACAATTAATCAGCGCCCTACCAGCAACAATGTAAAATTAAACAGAGCCCGACATTAAATGCGGTACAATGAAACAGTGCCCGACAGTGAACAAGGTAAAATTAAACAGAGCCCGACATTAAATACGGTAAAATGAAACAGTGCCCTACAGTGAACAATGTAAAGTTAAACACAGCCCGACATTAAATACAGTTCAATGAAACAGTGCCCTACACTGAACACGGTAAAATTAAACAGAGCCCGACATTAAATACAGTACAATGAAACAGTGCCCTACACTGAACAAGGTAAAATTAAACAGAGCCCGACATTAAATACAGTACAATGAAACAGTGACCTACAGTAAACAAGGCAAAATTAAACAGAGCCCGACATTAAATACAGTACAATGTAACAGTGCCCTCCACTGAGCAAGGTAAAATTAAACACAGCCCGACATTAAATACGGTACAATGAAACAGTGACCTCCAGTAAACAAGGCTAAATTTAACAGAGCCCGACATTAAATACAGTACAATGAAACAGTGCCCTACACTGAACAAGGTAAAATTAAACAGAGCCCAACATTAAATACAGTACAATGAAACAATGCCCTACACTGAACAATGTAAAATTAAACACAGCCCTACATTAAATACAGTACAATGAAACAGTGACCTACAGTAAACAAGGCAAAATTAAACAGAGCCCGACATTAAATACAGTACAATGAAACAGTGCCCTATACTGAACAATGTAACATTAAACAGAGCCCGACATTAAATACGGGACAATGAAACAGTGCCCGACAGTGAACAAGGCACAATTAAACAGAGCCCGACATTAAATACGGTACAATGAAACAGTGCCCTACACTGAACAATGTAAAATTAAACAGTGCCCGACATTAAATACGGTACAATGAAACGGTGCCCTACAGTGAACAATGTAAAATTAAACAGAGCCCGACATTACAAACAGTACAATGAAACAGTGCCCTACAGTGAACAATGTAAAATTAAACACAGCCCGACATTAAATACGGTACAATGAAACAGTGCCCGACACTGAACAAGGTAAAATTAAACAGAGCCCGACATTAAATACAGTAAAATGAAACACTGCCCCAAAGTGAACAATGTACAATTCAACACAGCCCGACATTAAATACGGTACAATGAAACGGTGCCCTACAGTAAACAAGGTAAAATTAAACACAGCCCGACAATTAATACGGTACAGTGAAACAGTGCCCTACACTGAACAATGTAACATTAAACAGAGCCCGACATTAAATAAGGGACAATGAAACTGTGCCCGACAGTGAACAAGGTAAAATTAAACAGAGCCCAACATTAAATACAGCACAATGAAACAATGCCCTACAGTGAAGAATGTAAAATTAAACACAGACCTACATTAAATACAGTACAATGAAACAGTGACCTACAGTGAACAATCTAAAATTAAACATAGCCCGACATTAAATACGGTACAATGAAACAGTGCCCTACAGTGAACAATGTAAAATTAAACAGAGCACGACATTAAATACAGTACAATGAAACAGTGCCCTACACTGAACTTGGTAAAATTAAACAGAGCCCGACATTAAATACGGTACAATGAAACAGTGCCCTACACTGAACAAAGTAAAATTAAACAAAGCCCGACATTAAATACGGTACAGTGAAACCGTGCCCTACACTGAACAGTGTAAAATTAAACAGAGCCCGACATTAAATACAGTACAATGAATCAGTGCCCTACACTGAACAATGTAAAATTAAACACAGCCCGACATTAAATACGGTACAATGAAACAGTGCCCTACAGTGAACAATGTACAATTAAACACAGCCCGACAGTAAATACGGTACAATGAAACAGTGCCCTACACTGAACAAGGTAAAAATAAACAGAGCCCGACATTAAAAAAGTTACAATGAAACAGTGCCCTACAGTGAACAATGTAAAATTGAACACAGCCCGACATTAAATACGGTACAATGAATCAGTGCCCTACCAGCAACAATGTAAAATTAAACAGAGCCCGACATTAAATACAGTGCAATGAAGCAGTGCCCTACAGTGAACAACGTAAAATTAAACAGAGCCCGACATTAAATACAGTACAATGAAACAGGGCCCTAATGTGAACAATGTAAAATAAAACAGAGCCCGACATTAAATACAGTACAATGAAACAGTGACCTACAGTAAACAACGCAAAATTAAACAGAGCCCGACATTAAATACAGTACAATGAAACAGTGCCCTACACTGAACAACGTAAACTTAAACACAGCCCGACTTTAAGTACGGTACAATGAATCAGTGCCCTACACTGAACAATGTAAAATTAAACACAGCCCGGTATTAAATACAGTACAATGAAACAGCGACCTACACTGAATAATGTAAAATTAAACAGAGCCCGACATTAAATACGGGACAATGAAACAGTGCACAACAGTGAACAAGTTAAAATTAAACAGAGCCCAACATTAAATACAGCACAATGAAACAATGCCCTACAGTGAACAATGTAAAGTTAAACACAGCCCGACATTAAATACGGTAAAATGAAACAGTGCCCTACACTGAACAGGGTAAATTTAAACAGAGCCCGACATTAAATACGGTACAAGGAAACAGTGCCCTACACTGAACAAGGTAAAATTAAACAGAGCCCGACATTAAATACAGTACAATGAAACAGTGCCCTACACTGAACAATGTAACATTAAACAGAGCCCGACATTAAATACGGGACAACGAAACAGTGCCCGACAGTGAACAATGTAAAATTAAACAGAGCACGACATTAAATACAGTACAATGTAACAGTGCCCTCCACTGAGCAAGGTAAAATTAAACACAGCCCGACATTAAATACGGTACAATGAAACAGTGCCCTACAGTGAACAAGGTAAAATTAAACAGAGCCCGACATTAAATACAGTACAATGAAACAGTGCCCTACAGTGAACAATGTACAATTAAAGACAGCCCGACATTAAATACGGTACAATGAAACAGTGCCCTACAGTGAACAATGTACAATTAAACACAGCCCGACATTAAATACAGTACAATGAAACAGTGACCTACACTGAACAATGTAAAATTAAACACAGCCCGACATTAAATACAGTACAATGAAACAGTGCCCTACAGTGAACAATGTACAATTAAACACAGCCCGACATTAAATACGGTACAATGAAACAGTGCCCTACACTGATCAAGGTAAAATTAAACACAGCCCGACATTAAATACAGTACAATGAAACAGTGCCCTACACTGAACAAGGTAAAATTAAACAGAGCCCGACATTAAATACAGTACAATGAAACAGTGACCTACAGTAAACAAGGCAAAATTAAACAGAGCCCGACATTAAATACAGTACAATGTAACAGTGCCCTCCACTGAGCAAGGTAAAATTAAACACAGCCCGACATTAAATACGGTACAATGAAACAGTGACCTCCAGTAAACAAGGCTAAATTAAACAGAGCCCGACATTAAATACAGTACAATGAAACAGTGCCCTACACTGAACAAGGTAAAATTAAACAGAGCCCAACATTAAATACAGTACAATGAAACAGTGCCCTACACTGAACAATGTAAAATTAAACACAGCCCTACATTAAATACAGTACAATGAAACAGTGACCTACAGTAAACAAGGCAAAATTAAACAGAGCCCGACATTAAATACAGTACAATGAAAGAGTGCCCTACACTGAACAATGTAACATTAAACAGAGCCCGACATTAAATACGGGACAATGAAACAGTGCCCGACAGTGAACAAGGCACAATTAAACAGAGCCCGACATTAAATACGGTACAATGAAACAGTTCCCTACATTGAACAAGGTAAAATGAAACAGAGACCGACATTAAATACAGTAAAATGAAACAGTGCCCTACAGTGAACAATGTACAATTAAACACAGCCCGACATTAAATACGGTACAATGAAACAGTGCCCTACACTGAACAATGTAAAATTAAACAGTGCCCGACATTAAATACGGTACAATGAAACGGTGCCCTACAGTGAACAATGTAAAATTAAACAGAGCCCGACATTACAAACAGTACAATGAAACAGTGCCCTACAGTGAACAATGTAAAATTAAACACAGCCCGACATTAAATACGGTACAATGAAACAGTGCCCGACACTGAACAAGGTAAAATTAAACAGAGCCCGACATTAAATACAGTAAAATGAAACACTGCCCCAAAGTGAACAATGTACAATTCAACACAGCCCGACATTAAATACGGTACAATGAAACGGTGCCCTACAGTAAACAAGGTAAAATTAAACACAGCCCGACAATTAATACGGTACAGTGAAACAGTGCCCTACACTGAACAATGTAACATTAAACAGAGCCCGACATTAAATAAGGGATAATGAAACTGTGCCCGACAGTGAACAAGGTAAAATTAAACAGAGCCCAACATTAAATACAGCACAATGAAACAATGCCCTACAGTGAAGAATGTAAAATTAAACACAGACCTACATTAAATACAGTACAATGAAACAGTGACCTACAGTGAACAATCTAAAATTAAACATAGCCCGACATTAAATACGGTACAATGAAACAGTGCCCTACAGTGAACAATGTAAAATTAAACAGAGCACGACATTAAATACAGTACAATGAAACAGTGCCCTACACTGAACTTGGTAAAATTAAACAGAGCCCGACATTAAATACGGTACAATGAAACAGTGCCCTACACTGAACAAAGTAAAATTAAACAAAGCCCGACATTAAATACGGTACAGTGAAACCGTGCCCTACACTGAACAATGTAAAATTAAACAGAGCCCGACATTAAATACAGTACAATGAATCAGTGCCCTACACTGAACAATGTAAAATTAAACAGAGCCCGACATTAAATACAGTACAATGAATCAGTGCCCTACACTGAACAATGTAAAATTAAACACAGCCCGACATTAAAGACAGTACAATGAAACAGTGCCCTACACTGAATAATGTAAAATTAAACAGAGCCCGACATTAAGTACGGGACAATGAAACAGTGCCCAACAGTGAACAAGGTAAAATTAAACAGAGCCCAACATTAAATACAGCACAATGAAACAATGCCCTACAGTGAACAATGTAAAGTTAAACACAGCCCGACATTAAATACGGTAAAATGAAACAGTGCCCTACACTGAACAAGGTATATTTAAACAGAGCCCGACATTAAATACGGTACAAGGAAACAGTGCCCTACACTGAACAAGGTAAAATTAAACAGAGCCCGACATTAAATACAGTACAATGAAACAGTGACCTACAGTAAACAAGGCAAAATTAAACAGAGCCCGACATTAAATACAGTACAATGAAAAAGTGCCCTACACTGAACAATGTAACATTAAACAGAGCGCGACATTAAATACGGGACAACGAAACAGTGCCCGACAGTGAACAAGGTAAAATTAAACAGAGCACAACATTAAATACGGGACAATGAAACATTGCCCTACAGTGAAAAATTTTAGATTAAACAGAGCACGACATTAAATACAGTACAATGTAACAGTGTCCTCCACTGAGCAAGGTAAAATTAAACACAGCCCGACATTAAATACGGTACAATGAAACAGTGCCCTACAGTGAACAATGTACAATTAAACACAGCCCGACATTAAATACGGTAAAATGAAACGGTGCCCTACACTGAACAAGGTAAAATTAAACATAGCCCGACATTACATACAGTACAATGAAACAGTGACCTACAGTGAACAAGGTAAAATTAAACAGAGCCCGACATTATATACAGTACAATGAAACAGTGCCCTACAGTGAACAAGGTAAAATTAAACAGAGCCCGACATTAAATACAGTACAATGAAACAGTGCCCTACAAGCAACGAGGTAAAATTAAACAGAGCCCGACATTAAATACAGTACAATGTAACAGTGCCCTCCACTGAGCAAGGTAAAATTAAACACAGCCCAACATTAAATACGGTACAATGAAACAGTGTCCTACAGTGAACAATGTACAATCAAACACAGCCCGACATTAAATACGGTACAATGAAACAGTGCCCTACACTGAACAAAGTAAAATTAAACAGAGCCCGACATTAAATACAGTACAATGAAACAGTGCCCTACAGTGAACAATGTACAATTAAACACAGCCCGACATTAAATACGGTACAATGAAACAGTGCCCTACAGTGAACAATGTACAATTAAACACAGCACGACAGTAAATACGGTACAATGAAACAGTGCCCTACACTGAACAAGGTAAAAATAAACAGAGCCCGACATTAAAAAAGTTACAATGAAACAGTGCCCTACAGTGAACAATGTAAAATTGAACACAGCCCGACATTAAATACGGTACAATGAATCAGTGCCCTACCAGCAACAATGTAAAATTAAACAGAACCCGACATTAAATACGGTACAATGAAATAGTGCCCTACAGTGAACAACGTAAAATTAAACAGAGCCCGACATTAAATACAGTACAATGAAACAGGGCCCTAATGTGAACAATGTAAAATAAAACAGAGCCCGACATTAAATACAGTACAATGAAACAGTGACCTACAGTAAACAACGCAAAATTAAACAGAGCCCGACATTAAATACAGTACAATGAAACAGTGCCCTACACTGAACAACGTAAACTTAAACACAGCCCGACTTTAAGTACGGTACAATGAATCAGTGCCCTACACTGAACAATGTAAAATTAAACAGAGCCCGACATTAAATACAGTACAATGAAACAGTGCCCTACAGTGAACAATGTACAATTAAACACAGCCCGACATTAAATACGGTACAATGAAACAGTGCCCAACACTGATCAAGGTAAAGTTAAACACAGCCCGACATTAAATACGGTACAATGAAACAGTGCCCTACACTGAACAATGTAAAATTAAACAGAGCCCGACATTAAATACGGTACAGTGAAACAGTGCCCTGCACTGAACTATGTAAAATTAAACACAGCCCGACATTAAATACAGTACAATGAAACAGTGCCCTACACTGAACAATGTAAACTTAAACACAGCCCGACATTAAATAAGGTACAATGAATCAGTGCCCTACACTGAACAATGTAAAATTAAACACAGCCCGACATTAAATACGGTAAAATGAAACAGTGCCCTACACTGAACAAGGTAAAATTAAACAGAGCCCGACTTTAAATACGGTACAATGAAACAGTGCCCTACACTGAACAAGGTAAAATTAAACAGAGCCCGACATTAAATACAGTACAATGAAACAGTGAGCTACAGTAAACAAGGCAAAATTATACAGAGCCCGACATTAAATACAGTACAATAAAACAGTGCCCTAAACTGAACAATGTAAACTTAAACACAGCCCGACATTAAATACGGTACAATGAATCAGTGCCCTACACTGAACAATGCAAAATTAAACACAGCCCGGCATTAAATACAGTCCAATGAAACAGTGACCTACAGTAAACAAGGCAAAATTAAACAGAGCCCGACATTAAAGACAGTACAATGAAACAGTGCCCTACACTGAACAATGTAAAATTAAACAGAGCCCGACATTAAATACGGGACAATGAAACAGTGCCCTACACTGAACAATGTAAAATTAAACAGAGCCCGACATTAAATACGGTACAATGAAACAGTGCCCTACAGTGAACAATGTAAAATTAAACAGAGCCCAACATTAAATACAGCACAATGAAACAATGCCCTCCAGTGAACAATGTAAAGTTAAACACAGCCCGACATTAAATACGGTAAAATGAAACACTGCCCTACACTAAACAAGGTAAAATTAAACAGAGCCCGACATTAAATACGGGACAACGAAACAGTGCCCGACAGTGAACAAGGTAAAATTAGACAGAGCCCAACATTAAATATGGTACAATGAACAGTGCCCTACACTGAACAATGCAAAATTAAACACAGCCCGGCATTAAATACAGTCCAATGAAACAGTGACCTACAGTAAACAAGGCAAAATTAAACAGAGCCCGACATTAAAGACAGTACAATGAAACAGTGCCCTACACTGAACAATGTAAAATTAAACAGAGCCCGACATTAAATACGGGACAATGAAACAGTGCCCTACACTGAACAATGTAAAATTAAACAGAGCCCGACATTAAATACGGTACAATGAAACAGTGCCCTACAGTGAACAATGTAAAATTAAACAGAGCCCAACATTAAATACAGCACAATGAAACAATGCCCTCCAGTGAACAATGTAAAGTTAAACACAGCCCGACATTAAATACGGTAAAATGAAACACTGCCCTACACTAAACAAGGTAAAATTAAACAGAGCCCGACATTAAATACGGGACAACGAAACAGTGCCCGACAGTGAACAAGGTAAAATTAGACAGAGCCCAACATTAAATATGGTACAATGAACAGTGCCCTACAGTGAACAATGTAAAATTAAACAGAGCACGACATTAAATACAGTACAATGAAACAGGGCCCTAATGTGAACAATGTAAAATAAAACAGAGCCCGACATTAAATACAGTACAATGAAACAGTGACCTACAGTAAACAACGCAAAATTAAACAGAGCCCGACATTAAATACAGTACAATGAAACAGTGCCCTACACTGAACAACGTAAACTTAAACACAGCCCGACTTTAAGTACGGTACAATGAATCAGTGCCCTACACTGAACAATGTAAAATTAAACAGAGCCCGACATTAAATACAGTACAATGAAACAGTGCCCTACACTGAACAATGTAACATTAAACAGAGCCCGACATTAAATACGGGACAACGAAACAGTGCCCGACAGTGAACAATGTAAAATTAAACAGAGCACGACATTAAATACAGTACAATGTAACAGTGCCCTCCACTGAGCAAGGTAAAATTAAACACAGCCCGACATTAAATACGGTACAATGAATCAGTGCCCTACAGTGAACAATGTACAATTAAAGACAGCCCGACATTAAATACGGTACAATGAAACAGTGCCCTACAGTGAACAATGTACAATTAAACACAGCCCGACATTAAATACGGTACAATGAAACAGTGCCCAACACTGATCAAGGTAAAGTTAAACACAGCCCGACATTAAATACGGTACAATGAAACAGTGCCCTACACTGAACAATGTAAAATTAAACAGAGCCCGACATTAAATACGGTACAGTGAAACAGTGCCCTGCACTGAACTATATAAAATTAAACACAGCCCGACATTAAATACAGTACAATGAAACAGTGCCCTACACTGAACAATGTAAACTTAAACACAGCCCGACATTAAATACGGTACAATGAATCAGTGCCCTACACTGAACAATGTAAAATTAAACACAGCCCGACATTAAATACGGTAAAATGAAACAGTGCCCTACACTGAACAAGGTAAAATTAAAAAGAGCCCGACATTAAATACGGGACAACGAAACAGTGCCCGACAGTGAACAAGGTAAAATTAGACAGAGCCCAACATTAAATATGGTACAATGAACAGTGCCCTACAGTGAACAATGTAAAATTAAACAGAGCACGACATTAAATACAGTACAATGAAACAGTGCCCTACAGTGAACAATGTACAATTAAACACAGCCCGACATTAAATACAGTACAATGAAACAGGGCCCTAATGTGAACAATGTAAAATAAAACAGAGCCCGACATTAAATACAGTACAATGAAACAGTGACCTACAGTAAACAACGCAAAATTAAACAGAGCCCGACATTAAATACAGTACAATGAAACAGTGCCCTACACTGAACAACGTAAACTTAAACACAGCCCGACTTTAAGTACGGTACAATGAATCAGTGCCCTACACTGAACAATGTAAAATTAAACAGAGCCCGACATTAAATACAGTACAATGAAACAGTGCCCTACACTGAACAATGTAACATTAAACAGAGCCCGACATTAAATACGGGACAACGAAACAGTGCCCGACAGTGAACAATGTAAAATTAAACAGAGCACGACATTAAATACAGTACAATGTAACAGTGCCCTCCACTGAGCAAGGTAAAATTAAACACAGCCCGACATTAAATACGGTACAATGAAACAGTGCCCTACAGTGAACAATGTACAATTAAAGACAGCCCGACATTAAATACGGTACAATGAAACAGTGCCCTACAGTGAACAATGTACAATTAAACACAGCCCGACATTAAATACGGTACAATGAAACAGTGCCCAACACTGATCAAGGTAAAGTTAAACACAGCCCGACATTAAATACGGTACAATGAAACAGTGCCCTACACTGAACAATGTAAAATTAAACAGAGCCCGACATTAAATACGGTACAGTGAAACAGTGCCCTGCACTGAACTATGTAAAATTAAACACAGCCCGACATTAAATACAGTACAATGAAACAGTGCCCTACACTGAACAATGTAAACTTAAACACAGCCCGACATTAAATACGGTACAATGAATCAGTGCCCTACACTGAACAATGTAAAATTAAACACAGCCCGACATTAAATACGGTAAAATGAAACAGTGCCCTACACTGAACAAGGTAAAATTAAACAGAGCCCGACTTTAAATACGGTACAATGAAACAGTGCCCTACACTGAACAAGGTAAAATTAAACAGAGCCCGACATTAAATACAGTGCAATGAAACAGTGAGCTACAGTAAACAAGGCAAAATTATACAGAGCCCGACATTAAATACAGTACAATAAAACAGTGCCCTACACTGAACAATGTAAACTTAAACACAGCCCGACATTAAATACGGTACAATGAATCAGTGCCCTACACTGAACAATGCAAAATTAAACACAGCCCGGCATTAAATACAGTCCAATGAAACAGTGACCTACAGTAAACAAGGCAAAATTAAACAGAGCCCGACATTAAAGACAGTACAATGAAACAGTGCCCTACACTGAACAATGTAAAATTAAACAGAGCCCGACATTAAATACGGGACAATGAAACAGTGCCCAACTGTGAACAATGTAAAATTAAACAGAGCCCAACATTAAATACAGCACAATGAAACAATGCCCTCCAGTGAACAATGTAAAGTTAAACACAGCCCGACATTAAATACGGTAAAATGAAACACTGCCCTACACTAAACAAGGTAAAATTAAACAGAGCCCGACATTAAATACGGGACAACGAAACAGTGCCCGACAGTGAACAAGGTAAAATTAGACAGAGCCCAACATTAAATATGGTACAATGAACAGTGCCCTACAGTGAACAATGTAAAATTAAACAGAGCACGACATTAAATACAGTACAATGAAACAGTGCCCTACAGTGAACAATGTACAATTAAACACAGCCCGACATTAAATACGGTACAATGAAACAGTGCCCTACACTGAACAAGGTAAAATTAAACACAGCCCGACATTAAATACGGTACAATGAATCAGTGCCCTACACTGAACAATGTCAAATTAAACAGAGCCCGACATTAAAGACTGTACAATGAAACAGTGCCCTACACTGAATAATGTAAAATTAAACAGAGCCCGACATTAAATACGGGACAATGAAAGAGTGCCCGACAGTGAACAATGTAAAATTAAACAGAGCACGACATTAAATACAGTACAATGTAACAGTGCCCTCCACTGAGCAAGGTAAAATTAAACAGAGCACGACATTAAATACGGTACACTGAAACAGTGCCCTACACTGAGCAATGTAAAATTAAACATAGCCCGACATTAAATACGGTACAATGAAACAGTGCCCTACAGTGAACAATGTAAAATTAAACAGAGAACGACATTAAATACAGTACAATGTAACAGTGCCCTACACTGAGCAAGGTAAAATTAAACACAGCACGACATTAAATACAGTACAATGAAACAGTGACCTACAGTGAACAATGTAAAATTAAACATAGCCCGACATTAAATACGGTACAATGAAACAGTGCCCTACAGTGAACAATGTAAAATTAAACAGAGCACGACATTAAATACAGTACAATGTAACAGTGTCCTCCACTGAGCAAGGTAAAATTAAACACAGCCCGACATTAAATACGGTACAATGAAACAGTGCCCGACAGTGAACAATGTACAATTAAACACAGCCCAACATTAAATACGGTACAATGAAACAGTGCCCTACAGTGAATAATGTACAATTAAACACAGCCCAACATTAAATACTAAACAGTGAAACAGTGCCCTACACTGAACAAGGTAAAATTATACACTGCCCGACATTAAATACGTTACAATGAAACAGTGCCCTACACTGAACAATGTAAAATTAAACACAGCCCGACATTAAATACGGTACAATGAAACAGTGCCCTACACTGAACAAGGTAAAATTAAACAGAGCCCGACATTAAATACAGTACAATGAAACAGTGCCCTACAGTGAACAATGTACAATTAAACACAGCTCAACATTAAATACGGTACAGTGAAACAGTGCCCTACACTGAACAAGGTAAAATTAAACACAGCCCGACATTAAATACGTTACAATGAAACAGTGCCCTACACTGAACAATGTAAAATTAAACACAGCCCGACATTAAAAACGGTACAATGAAACAGTGCCCTACACTGAACAAGGTAAAATTAAACAGAGCCCAACATTAAATACGGTACAATGAAACAGTGCCCGACACTGAACAAGGTAAAATTAAACAGAGCCCGACATTAAATACAGTAAAATGAAACACTGCCCCAAAGTGAACAATGTACAATTCAACACAGCCCGACATTAAATACGGTACAATGAAACGGTGCCCTACAGTAAACAAGGTAAAATTAAACACAGCCCGACAATTAATACGGTACAGTGAAACAGTGCCCTACAGTAAAAAAGGCAAAATTAAACAGAGCCCAACATTAAATACAGTACAATGAAACAGTGCCCTACACTGAACAATGTAACATTAAACAGAGCCCGACATTAAATAAGGGACAATGAAACTGTGCCCGACAGTGAACAAGGTAAAATTAAACAGAGCCCAACATTAAATACAGTACAATGAAACAGTGACCTACAGTGAACAATCTAAAATTAAACATAGCCCGACATTAAATACGGTACAATGAAACAGTGCCCTACAGTGAACAATGTAAAATTAAACAGAGCACGACATTAAATACAGTACAATGAAACAGTGCCCTACACTGAACTTGGTAAAATTAAACAGAGCCCGACATTAAATACGGTACAATGAAACAGTGCCCTACACTGAACAAAGTAAAATTAAACAAAGCCCGACATTAAATACGGTACAGTGAAACCGTGCCCTACACTGAACAATGTAAAATTAAACAGAGCCCGACATTAAATACAGTACAATGAATCAGTGCCCTACACTGATCAATGTAAAATTAAACACAGCCCGACATTAAAGACAGTACAATGAAACAGTGCCCTACACTGAATAATGTAAAATTAAACAGAGCCCGACATTAAGTACGGGACAATGAAACAGTGCCCAACAGTGAACAAGGTAAAATTAAACAGAGCCCAACATTAAATACAGCACAATGAAACAATGCCCTACAGTGAACAATGTAAAGTTAAACACAGCCCGACATTAAATACGGTAAAATGAAACAGTGCCCTACACTGAACAAGGTATATTTAAACAGAGCCCGACATTAAATACGGTACAAGGAAACAGTGCCCTACACTGAACAAGGTAAAATTAAACAGAGCCCGACATTAAATACAGTACAATGAAACAGTGACCTACAGTAAACAAGGCAAAATTAAACAGAGCCCGACATTAAATACAGTACAATGAAAAAGTGCCCTACACTGAACAATGTAACATTAAACAGAGCGCGACATTAAATACGGGACAACGAAACAGTGCCCGACAGTGAACAAGGTAAAATTAAACAGAGCACAACATTAAATACGGGACAATGAAACATTGCCCTACAGTGAAAAATTTTAGATTAAACAGAGCACGACATTAAATACAGTACAATGTAACAGTGTCCTCCACTGAGCAAGGTAAAATTAAACACAGCCCGACATTAAATACGGTACAATGAAACAGTGCCCTACAGTGAACAATGTACAATTAAACACAGCCCGACATTAAATACGGTAAAATGAAACGGTGCCCTACACTGAACAAGGTAAAATTAAACATAGCCCGACATTACATACAGTACAATGAAACAGTGACCTACAGTGAACAAGGTAAAATTAAACAGAGCCCGACATTAAATACAGTACAATGAAACAGTGCCCTACAGTGAACAAGGTAAAATTAAACAGAGCCCGACATTAAATACAGTACAATGAAACAGTGCCCTACAAGCAACGAGGTAAAATTAAACAGAGCCCGACATTAAATACAGTACAATGTAACAGTGCCCTCCACTGAGCAAGGTAAAATTAAACACAGCCCAACATTAAATACGGTACAATGAAACAGTGTCCTACAGTGAACAATGTACAATCAAACACAGCCCGACATTAAATACGGTACAATGAAACAGTGCCCTACACTGAACAAGGTAAAATTAAACAGAGCCCGACATTAAATACAGTACAATGAAACAGTGCCCTACAGTGAACAATGTACAATTAAACACAGCCCGACATTAAATACGGTACAATGAAACAGTGCCCTACAGTGAACAATGTACAATTAAACACAGCCCGACAGTAAATACGGTACAATGAAACAGTGCCCTACACTGAACAAGGTAAAAATAAACAGAGCCCGACATTAAAAAAGTTACAATGAAACAGTGCCCTACAGTGAACAATGTAAAATTGAACACAGCCCGACATTAAATACGGTACAATGAATCAGTGCCCTACCAGCAACAATGTAAAATTAAACAGAACCCGACATTAAATACGGTACAATGAAATAGTGCCCTACAGTGAACAACGTAAAATTAAACAGAGCCCGACATCAAATACAGTACAATGAAACAGGGCCCTAATGTGAACAATGTAAAACAAAACAGAGCCCGACATTAAATACAGTACAATGAAACAGTGACCTACAGTAAACAACGCAAAATTAAACAGAGCCCGACATTAAATACAGTACAATGAAACAGTGCCCTACACTGAACAACGTAAACTTAAACACAGCCCGACTTTAAGTACGGTACAATGAATCAGTGCCCTACACTGAACAATGTAAAATTAAACAGAGCCCGACATTAAATACAGTACAATGAAACAGTGCCCTACACTGAACAATGTAACATTAAACAGAGCCCGACATTAAATACGGGACAACGAAACAGTGCCCGACAGTGAACAATGTAAAATTAAACAGAGCACGACATTAAATACAGTACAATGTAACAGTGCCCTCCACTGAGCAAGGTAAAATTAAACACAGCCCGACATTAAATACGGTACAATGAAACAGTGCCCTACAGTGAACAATGTACAATTAAAGACAGCCCGACATTAAATACGGTAAAATGAAACAGTGCCCTACAGTGAACAATGTACAATTAAACACAGCCCGACATTAAATACGGTACAATGAAACAGTGCCCTACACTGATCAAGGTAAAGTTAAACACAGCCCGACATTAAATACGGTACAATGAAACAGTGCCCTACACTGAACAATGTAAAATTAAACAGAGCCCGACATTAAATACGGTACAGTGAAACAGTGCCCTGCACTGAACTATGTAAAATTAAACACAGCCCGACATTAAATACAGTACAATGAAACAGTGCCCTACACTGAACAATGTAAACTTAAACACAGCCCGACATTAAATAAGGTACAATGAATCAGTGCCCTACACTGAACAATGTAAAATTAAACACAGCCCGACATTAAATACGGTAAAATGAAACAGTGCCCTACACTGAACAAGGTAAAATTAAACAGAGCCCGACTTTAAATACGGTACAATGAAACAGTGCCCTACACTGAACAAGGTAAAATTAAACAGAGCCCGACATTAAATACAGTACAATGAAACAGTGAGCTACAGTAAACAAGGCAAAATTATACAGAGCCCGACATTAAATACAGTACAATAAAACAGTGCCCTACACTGAACAATGTAAACTTAAACACAGCCCGACATTAAATACGGTACAATGAATCAGTGCCCTACACTGAACAATGCAAAATTAAACACAGCCCTGCATTAAATACAGTCCAATGAAACAGTGACCTACAGTAAACAAGGCAAAATTAAACAGAGCCCGACATTAAAGACAGTACAATGAAACAGTGCCCTACACTGAACAATGTAAAATTAAACAGAGCCCGACATTAAATACGGGACAATGAAACAGTGCCCAACTGTGAACAATGTAAAATTAAACAGAGCCCAACATTAAATACAGCACAATGAAACAATGCCCTCCAGTGAACAATGTGAAGTTAAACACAGCCCGACATTAAATACGGTAAAATGAAACACTGCCCTACACTAAACAAGGTAAAATTAAACAGAGCCCGACATTAAATACGGGACAACGAAACAGTGCCCGACAGTGAACAAGGTAAAATTAGACAGAGCCCAACATTAAATATGGTACAATGAACAGTGCCCTACAGTGAACAATGTAAAATTAAACAGAGCACGACATTAAATACAGTACAATGAAACAGTGCCCTACAGTGAACAATGTACAATTAAACACAGCCCGACATTAAATACAGTACAATGAAACAGGGCCCTAATGTGAACAATGTAAAATAAAACAGAGCCCGACATTAAATACAGTACAATGAAACAGTGACCTACAGTAAACAACGCAAAATTAAACAGAGCCCGACATTAAATACAGTACAATGAAACAGTGCCCTACACTGAACAACGTAAACTTAAACACAGCCCGACTTTAAGTACGGTACAATGAATCAGTGCCCTACACTGAACAATGTAAAATTAAACAGAGCCCGACATTAAATACAGTACAATGAAACAGTGCCCTACACTGAACAATGTAACATTAAACAGAGCCCGACATTAAATACGGGACAACGAAACAGTGCCCGACAGTGAACAATGTAAAATTAAACAGAGCACGACATTAAATACAGTACAATGTAACAGTGCCCTCCACTGAGCAAGGTAAAATTAAACACAGCCCGACATTAAATACGGTACAATGAAACAGTGCCCTACAGTGAACAATGTACAATTAAAGACAGCCCGACATTAAATACGGTACAATGAAACAGTGCCCTACAGTGAACAATGTAAACTTAAACACAGCCCGACATTAAATACGGTACAATGAAACAGAGCCCTACACTGAACAATGTAAACTTAAACACAGCCCGACATTAAATACGGTACAATGAATCAGTGCCCTACACTGAACAATGTAAAATTAAACACAGCCCGACATTAAATACGGTAAAATGAAACAGTGCCCTACACTGAACAAGGTAAAATTAAACAGAGCCCGACATTAAATACGGGACAACGAAACAGTGCCCGACAGTGAACAAGGTAAAATTAGACAGAGCCCAACATTAAATATGGTACAATGAACAGTGCCCTACAGTGAACAATGTAAAATTAAACAGAGCACGACATTAAATACAGTACAATGAAACAGTGCCCTACAGTGAACAATGTACAATTAAACACAGCCCGACATTAAATACAGTACAATGAAACAGGGCCCTAATGTGAACAATGTAAAATAAAACAGAGCCCGACATTAAATACAGTACAATGAAACAGTGACCTACAGTAAACGACGCAAAATTAAACAGAGCCCGACATTAAATATCGTACAATGAAACAGTGCCCTACACTGAGCAAGGTAAAATTAAACACAGCCCGACATTAAATACGGTACAATGAAACAGTGCCCTACAGTGAACAATGTACAATTAAAGACAGCCCGACATTAAATACGGTACAATGAAACAGTGCCCTACACTGAACAATGTAAAATTAAACAGAGCCCGACATTAAATACAGTACAATGAAACAGTGCCCTACACTGAACAATGTAACATTAAACAGAGCCCGACATTAAATACGGGACAACGAAACAGTGCCCGACAGTGAACAATGTAAAATTAAACAGAGCACGACATTAAATACAGTACAATGTAACAGTGCCCTCCACTGAGCAAGGTAAAATTAAACACAGACCGACATTAAATACGGTACAATGAAACAGTGCCCTACAGTGAACAATGTACAATTAAAGACAGCCCGACATTAAATACGGTACAATGAAACAGTGCCCTACAGTGAACAATGTAAACTTAAACACAGCCCGACATTAAATACGGTACAATGAATCAGTGCCCTACACTGAACAATGCAAAATTAAACACAGCCCGGCATTAAATACAGTCCAATGAAACAGTGACCTACAGTAAACAAGGCAAAATTAAACAGAGCCCGACATTAAAGACAGTACAATGAAACAGTGCCCTACACTGAACAATGTAAAATTAAACAGAGCCCGACATTAAATACGGGACAATGAAACAGTGCCCAACTGTGAACAATGTAAAATTAAACAGAGCCCAACATTAAATACAGCACAATGAAACAATGCCCTCCAGTGAACAATGTAAAGTTAAACACAGCCCGACATTAAATACGGTAAAATGAAACACTGCCCTACACTAAACAAGGTAAAATTAAACAGAGCCCGACATTAAATACGGGACAACGAAACAGTGCCCGACAGTGAACAAGGTAAAATTAGACAGAGCCCAACATTAAATATGGTACAATGAACAGTGCCCTACAGTGAACAATGTAAAATTAAACAGAGCACGACATTAAATACAGTACAATGAAACAGTGCCCTACAGTGAACAATGTACAATTAAACAGAGAACGACATTAAATACAGTACAATGTAACAGTGCCCTACACTGAGCAAGGTAAAATTAAACACAGCACGACATTAAATACAGTACAATGAAACAGTGACCTACAGTGAACAATGTAAAATTAAACATAGCCCGACATTAAATACGGTACAATGAAACAGTGCCCTACAGTGAACAATGTAAAATTAAACAGAGCACGACATTAAATACAGTACAATGTAACAGTGTCCTCCACTGAGCAAGGTAAAATTAAACACAGCCCGACATTAAATACGGTACAATGAAACAGTGCCCGACAGTGAACAATGTACAATTAAACGCAGCCCAACATTAAATACGGTACAATGAAACAGTGCCCTACAGTGAATAATGTACAATTAAACACAGCCCAACATTAAATACTAAACAGTGAAACAGTGCCCTACACTGAACAAGGTAAAATTATACACTGCCCGACATTAAATACGTTACAATGAAACAGTGCCCTACACTGAACAATGTAAAATTAAACACAGCCCAACATTAAATACGGTACAATGAAACAGTGCCCTACACTGAACAAGGTAAAATTAAACAGAGCCCGACATTAAATACAGTACAATGAAACAGTGCCCTACAGTGAACAATGTACAATTAAACACAGCTCAACATTAAATACGGTACAGTGAAACAGTGCCCTACACTGAACAAGGTAAAAGTAAACACAGCCCGACATTAAATACGTTACAATGAAACAGTGCCCTACACTGAACAATGTAAAATTAAACACAGCCCGACATTAAAAACGGTACAATGAAACAGTGCCCTACACTGAACAAGGTAAAATTAAACAGAGCCCAACATTAAATACGGTACAATGAAACAGTGCCCTACACTGAACAAGGTAAAATTAAACAGAGCCCGACATTAAATACGGTACAATGAAACAGTGCCCTACAGTGAACAGTGTACAATTAAACAGAGCCCAACATTAAATACGGTACAATGAAACAGTGCCCGACAGTGAACAAGGTAAAATTAGACAGAGCCCAACATTAAATATGGTACAATGAACAGTGCCCTACAGTGAACAATGTAAAATTAAACAGAGCACGACATTAAATACAGTACAATGAAACAGTGCCCTACAGTGAACAATGTACAATTAAACACAGCCCGACATTAAATACGGTACAATGAATCAGTGCCCTACACTGAACAATGTAAAATTAAACAGAGCCTGACATTAAAGACTGTACAATGAAACAGTGCCCTACACTGAATAATGTAAAATTAAACAGAGCCCGACATTAAATACGGGACAATGAAAGAGTGCCCGACAGTGAACAATGTAAAATTAAACAGAGCACGACATTAAATACAGTACAATGTAACAGTGCCCTCCACTGAGCAAGGTAAAATTAAACAGAGCACGACATTAAATACGGTACACTGAAACAGTGCCCTACACTGAGCAATGTAAAATTAAACATAGCCCGACATTAAATACGGTACAATGAAACAGTGCCCTACACTGAACAAGGTAAAATTAAACAGAGCCCGACATTAAATACGGTACAATGAAACAGTGCCCTACAGTGAACAGTGTACAATTAAACACAGCCCGACAGTAAATACGGTACAATGAAGCAGTGCCCTACACTGAACAAGGTAAAATTAAACAGAGCCCGACATTAAATACAGTACAATGAAACAGTGCCCAACTGTGAACAATGTAAAATTAAACAGAGCCCAACATTAAATACAGCACAATGAAACAATGCCCTCCAGTGAACAATGTAAAGTAAAACACAGCCCGACATTAAATACGGTAAAATGAAACACTGCCCTACACTAAACAAGGTAAAATTAAACAGAGCCCGACATTAAATACGGGACAACGAAACAGTGCCCGACAGTGAACAAGGTAAAATTAGACAGAGCCCAACATTAAATATGGTACAATGAACAGTGCCCTACAGTGAACAATGTAAAATTAAACAGAGCACGACATTAAATACAGTACAATGAAACAGTGCCCTACAGTGAACAATGTACAATTAAACACAGCCCGACATTAAATACGGTACAATGAATCAGTGCCCTACACTGAACAATGTAAAATTAAACAGAGCCTGACATTAAAGACTGTACAATGAAACAGTGCCCTACACTGAATAATGTAAAATTAAACAGAGCCCGACATTAAATACGGGACAATGAAAGAGTGCCCGACAGTGAACAATGTAAAATTAAACAGAGCACGACATTAAATACAGTACAATGTAACAGTGCCCTCCACTGAGCAAGGTAAAATTAAACAGATCACGACATTAAATACGGTACACTGAAACAGTGCCCTACACTGAGCAATGTAAAATTAAACATAGCCCGACATTAAATACGGTAAAATGAAACGGTGCCCTACACTGAACAAGGTAAAATTAAACATAGCCCGACATTACATACAGTACAATGAAACAGTGACCTACAGTGAACAATGTAAAATTAAACAGAGCCCGACATTAAATACAGTACAATGAAACAGTGACCTACAGTAAACAAGGAAAATTAAACAGAGCCCGACATTAAATACAGTACAATGAAAAAGTGCCCTACACTGAACAATGTAACATTAAACAGTGCGCGACATTAAATACGGGACAACGAAACAGTGCCCGACAGTGAACAAGGTAAAATTAAACAGAGCACAACATTAAATACGGGACAATGAAACATTGCCCTACAGTGAAAAATTTTAGATTAAACAGAGCCCGACATTAAATACAGTACAATGAAACAGTGCCCTACAGTGAACAAGGTAAAATTAAACAGAGCCCGACATTAAATACAGTACAATGAAACAGTGCCCTACAAGCAACGAGGTAAAATTAAACAGAGCCCGACATTAAATACAGTACAATGTAACAGTGACCTCCACTGAGCAAGGTAAAATTAAACACAGCCCAACATTAAATACGGTACAATGAAACAGTGTCCTACAGTGAACAATGTACAATCAAACACAGCCCGACATTAAATACGGTACAATGAAACAGTGCCCTACACTGAACAAGGTAAAATTAAACAGAGCCCGACATTAAATACAGTACAATGAAACAGTGCCCTACAGTGAACAATGTACAATTAAACACAGCCCGACATTAAATACGGTACAATGAAACAGTGCCCTACAGTGAACAATGTACAATTAAACACAGCCCGACAGTAAATACGGTACAATGAAACAGTGCCCTACACTGAACAAGGTAAAAATAAACAGAGCCCGACATTAAAAAAGTTACAATGAAACAGTGCCCTACAGTGAACAATGTAAAATTGAACACAGCCCGACATTAAATACGGTACAATGAATCAGTGCCCTACCAGCAACAATGTAAAATTAAACAGAACCCGACATTAAATACGGTACAATGAAATAGTGCCCTACAGTGAACAACGTAAAATTAAACAGAGCCCGACATTAAATACAGTACAATGAAACAGGGCCCTAATGTGAACAATGTAAAATAAAACAGAGCCCGACATTAAATACAGTACAATGAAACAGTGACCTACAGTAAACAACGCAAAATTAAACAGAGCCCGACATTAAATACAGTACAATGAAACAGTGCCCTACACTGAACAACGTAAACTTAAACACAGCCCGACTTTAAGTACGGTACAATGAATCAGTGCCCTACACTGAACAATGTAAAATTAAACAGAGCCCGGCATTAAATACAGTACAATGAAACAGTGCCCTACACTGAACAATGTAACATTAAACAGAGCCCGACATTAAATACGGGACAACGAAACAGTGCCCGACAGTGAACAATGTAAAATAAAACAGAGCACGACATTAAATACAGTACAATGTAACAGTGCCCTCCACTGAGCAAGGTAAAATTAAACACAGCCCGACATTAAATACGGTACAATGAAACAGTGCCCTACAGTGAACAATGTACAATTAAAGACAGCCCGACATTAAATACGGTACAATGAAACAGTGCCCTACAGTGAACAATGTACAATTAAACACAGCCCGACATTAAATACGGTACAATGAAACAGTGCCCTACACTGATCAAGGTAAAGTTAAACACAGCCCGACATTAAATACGGTACAATGAAACAGTGCCCTACACTGAACAATGTAAAATTAAACAGAGCCCGACATTAAATACGGTACAGTGAAACATTGCCCTGCACTGAACAATGTACAATTAAACACAGCTCAACATTAAATACGGTACAGTGAAACAGTGCCCTACACTGAACAAGGTAAAATTAAACACAGCCCGACATTAAATACGTTACAATGAAACAGTGCCCTACACTGAACAATGTAAAATTAAACACAGCCCGACATTAAAAACGGTACAATGAAACAGTGCCCTACACTGAACAAGGTAAAATTAAACAGAGCCCAACATTAAATACGGTACAATGAAACAGTGCCCTACACTGAACAAGGTAAAATTAAACAGAGCCCGACATTAAATACGGTACAATGAAACAGTGCCCTACAGTGAACAGTGTACAATTAAACACAGCCCGACAGTCAATACGGTACAATGAAGCAGTGCCCTACACTGAACAAGGTAAAATTAAACAGAGCCCGACATTAAATACAGTACAATGAAACAGTGCCCAACTGTGAACAATGTAAAATTAAACAGAGCCCAACATTAAATACAGCACAATGAAACAATGCCCTCCAGTGAACAATGTAAAGTTAAACACAGCCCGACATTAAATACGGTAAAATGAAGGGCAGCACGGTAGCACAAGTGGATAGCACTGTGGCTTCACAGCGCCAGGGTCCCAGGTTCGATTCCCCGCTGGGTCACTGTCTGTGCGGAGTCTGCACGTTCTCCCCGTGTCTGCGTGGGTTTCCTCCGGGTGCTCCGGTTTCCTCCCACAGTCCAAAGACGTGCAGGTTAGGTGGATTGGCCATGCTAAATTGCCCGTAGTGTCCATAAGGGTTGGGAGGGGTTATTGGGTTGCGGGGATAGGGTGGAAGTGAGGGATTAATGTGGGTCGGTGCAGACTCGATGGGCCGAATGGCCTCCTTCTGCACTGTGTGTTCTATGTAATCTATGTAATCTATGTACCCTACACTAAACAAGGTAAAATTAAACAGAGCCCGACATTAAATACGGGACAACGAAACAGTGCCCGACAGTGAACAAGGTAAAATTAGACAGAGCCCAACATTAAATATGGTACAATGAACAGTGCCCTACAGTGAACAATGTAAAATTAAACAGAGCACGACATTAAATACAGTACAATGAAACAGTGCCCTACAGTGAACAATGTACAATTAAACACAGCCCGACATTAAATACGGTACAATGAATCAGTGCCCTACACTGAACAATGTAAAATTAAACAGAGCCTGACATTAAAGACTGTACAATGAAACAGTGCCCTACACTGAATAATGTAAAATTAAACAGAGCACGACATTAAATACAGTACAATGAAACAGTGCCCGACAGTGAACAATGTAAAATTAAACAGAGCACGACATTAAATACAGTACAATGTAACAGTGCCCTCCACTGAGCAAGGTAAAATTAAACAGAGCACGACATTAAATACGGTACACTGAAACAGTGCCCTACACTGAGCAATGTAAAATTAAACATAGCCCGACATTAAATACGGTACAATGAAACAGTGCCCTACAGTGAACAATGTAAAGTTAAACACAGCCCGACATTAAATACGGTAAAATGAAACAGTGCCCTACACTGAACAAGGTATATTTAAACAGAGCCCGACATTAAATACGGTACAAGGAAACAGTGCCCTACACTGAACAAGGTAAAATTAAACAGAGCCCGACATTAAATACAGTACAATAAAACAGTGCCCTACACTGAACAATGTAAACTTAAACACAGCCCGACATTAAATACGGTACAATGAATCAGTGCCCTACACTGAACAATGCAAAATTAAACACAGCCCGGCATTAAATACAGTCCAATGAAACAGTGACCTACAGTAAACAAGGCAAAATTAAACAGAGCCCGACATTAAAGACAGTACAATGAAACAGTGCCCTACACTGAACAATGTAAAATTAAACAGAGCCCGACATTAAATACGGGACAATGAAACAGTGCCCAACTGTGAACAATGTAAAATTAAACAGAGCCCAACATTAAATACAGCACAATGAAACAATGCCCTCCAGTGAACAATGTAAAGTTAAACACAGCCCGACATTAAATACGGTAAAATGAAACACTGCCCTACACTAAACAAGGTAAAATTAAACAGAGCCCGACATTAAATACGGGACAACGAAACAGTGCCCGACAGTGAACAAGGTAAAATTAGACAGAGCCCAACATTAAATATGGTACAATGAACAGTGCCCTACAGTGAACAATGTAAAATTAAACAGAGCACGACATTAAATACAGTACAATGAAACAGTGCCCTACAGTGAACAATGTACAATTAAACAAAGCCCGACATTAAATACGGTACAATGAATCAGTGCCCTACACTGAACAAGGTAAAATTAAACACAGCCCGACATTAAATACGGTACAATGAATCAGTGCCCTACACTGAACAATGTAAAATTAAACAGAGCCCGACATTAAAGACTGTACAATGAAACAGTGCCCTACACTGAATAATGTAAAATTAAACAGAGCCCGACATTAAATACGGGACAATGAAAGAGTGCCCGACAGTGAACAATGTAAAATTAAACAGAGCACGACATTAAATACAGTACAATGTAACAGTGCCCTACACTGAGCAAGGTAAAATTAAACACAGCACGACATTAAATACAGTACAATGAAACAGTGACCTACAGTGAACAATGTAAAATTAAACATAGCCCGACATTAAATACGGTACAATGAAACAGTGCCCTACAGTGAACAATGTAAAATTAAACAGAGCACGACATTAAATACAGTACAATGTAACAGTGTCCTCCACTGAGCAAGGTAAAATTAAACACAGCCCGACATTAAATACGGTACAATGAAACAGTGCCCGACAGTGAACAATGTACAATTAAACACAGCCCAACATTAAATACGGTACAATGAAACAGTGCCCTACAGTGAATAATGTACAATTAAACACAGCCCAACATTAAATACTAAACAGTGAAACAGTGCCCTACACTGAACAAGGTAAAATTATACACTGCCAGACATTAAATACGTTACAATGAAACAGTGCCCTACACTGAACAATGTAAAATTAAACACAGCCCGACATTAAATACGGTACAATGAAACAGTGCCCTACACTGAACAAGGTAAAATTAAACAGAGCCCGACATTAAATACAGTACAATGAAACAGTGCCCTACAGTGAACAATGTACAATTAAACACAGCTCAACATTAAATACGGTACAGTGAAACAGTGCCCTACACTGAACAAGGTAAAATTAAACACAGCCCGACATTAAATACGTTACAATGAAACAGTGCCCTACACTGAACAATGTAAAATTAAACACAGCCCGACATTAAAAACGGTACAATGAAACAGTGCCCTACACTGAACAAGGTAAAATTAAACAGAGCCCGACATTAAATACGGTACAATGAAACAGTGCCCTACACTGAACAAGGTAAAATTAAACAGAGCCCGACATTAAATACGGTACAATGAAACAGTGCCCTACAGTGAACAGTGTACAATTAAACACAGCCCGACAGTAAATACGGTACAATGAAGCAGTGCCCTACACTGAACAAGGTAAAATTAAACAGAGCCCGACATTAAATACAGTACAATGAAACAGTGCCCAACTGTGAACAATGTAAAATTAAACAGAGCCCAACATTAAATACAGCACAATGAAACAATGCCCTCCAGTGAACAATGTAAAGTTAAACACAGCCCGACATTAAATACGGTAAAATGAAACACTGCCCTACACTAAACAAGGTAAAATTAAACAGAGCCCGACATTAAATACGGGACAACGAAACAGTGCCCGACAGTGAACAAGGTAAAATTAGACAGAGCCCAACATTAAATATGGTACAATGAACAGTGCCCTACAGTGAACAATGTAAAATTAAACAGAGCACGACATTAAATACAGTACAATGAAACAGTGCCCTACAGTGAACAATGTACAATTAAACACAGCCCGACATTAAATACGGTACAATGAATCAGTGCCCTACACTGAACAATGTAAAATTAAACAGAGCCCGACATTAAAGACTGTACAATGAAACAGTGCCCTACACTGAATAATGTAAAATTAAACAGAGCCCGACATTAAATACGGGACAATGAAAGAGTGCCCGACAGTGAACAATGTAAAATTAAACAGAGCACGACATTAAATACAGTACAATGTAACAGTGCCCTCCACTGAGCAAGGTAAAATTAAACAGAGCACGACATTAAATACGG
This sequence comes from Scyliorhinus torazame, assembly GCF_047496885.1. NCBI lineage: Eukaryota > Metazoa > Chordata > Chondrichthyes > Carcharhiniformes > Scyliorhinidae > Scyliorhinus > Scyliorhinus torazame. Next base: position 1,941,896 of record NW_027307762.1, on the reverse strand, counting down.
TACACTGAAACAGTGCCCTACACTGAGCAATGTAAAATTAAACATAGCCCGACATTAAATACGGTACAATGAAACAGTGCCCTACAGTGAACAATGTAAAATTAAACAGAGAACGACATTAAATACAGTACAATGTAACAGTGCCCTACACTGAGCAAGGTAAAATTAAACACAGCACGACATTAAATACAGTACAATGAAACAGTGCCCGACAGTGAACAATGTACAATTAAACACAGCCCAACATTAAATACGGTACAATGAAACAGTGCCCTACAGTGAATAATGTACAATTAAACACAGCCCAACATTAAATACTAAACAGTGAAACAGTGCCCTACACTGAACAAGGTAAAATTAAACACAGCCCGACAGTAAATACGGTACAATGAAGCAGTGCCCTACACTGAACAAGGTAAAATTAAACACAGCCCGACATTAAATACGGTACAATGAAACAGTGCCCTTCACTGAACAAGGTAAAATTAAACAGAGCCCGACATTAAATACAGTACAATGAAACAGTGCCCTACAGTGAACAATGTACAATTAAACACAGCTCAACATTAAATACGGTACAATGAAACAGGGCCCTAATGTGAACAATGTAAAATAAAACAGAGCCCGACATTAAATACGGTACAATGAAACAGTGCCCTACAGTGAACAATGTACAATTAAACAGAGCCCGACATTAAATACAGTACAATGAAACAGTGACCTACAGTGAACAATGCAAAATTAAACAGAGCCCGACATTAAATACGGTACAATGAATCAGTGCCCTACACTGAACAATGTAAAATTAAACACAGCCCGACATTAAATACAGTAAAATGAAACAGTGCCCTACAAGCAACAAGGTAAAATTAAACAGAGCCCGACATTAAATACGGTAGAATGAAACAGTGCCCTACACTGAACAATGTAAAATTAAACACAGCCCGACATTAAATACGGTGAAATGAAACAGTGCCCTACACTGAACAATGTAAAATTAAACAGAGCTCGACATTAAACACGGTACAATGAAACAGTGCCCTGCACTGAACAAGGTAAAATTAAACAGAGCCCGACATTAAATACAGCACAATGAAACAGTGACCTACAGTGAACAATGTAAACATAAACACAGCCCGACATTAAATACGGTAAAATGAAACAGTGCCCTACACTGAACAAGGTAAAATTAAACAGAGCCCGACATTAAATACGGTACAATGAAACAGTGCCCTACACTGAACAAGGTAAAATTAAACAGAGCCCGACATTAAATACAGTACAATGAAACAGTGACCTACAGTAAACAATGCAAAATTAAACAGAGCCCGACATTAAATACAGTACAATGAAACCGTGACCTACAGTAAACAAGGCAAAATTAAACAGAGCCCGACATTAAATACAGTACAATGAAACAGTGCCCTCCACTGAACAATGTAAATTTAAACACAGCCCGACATTAAAAACGGTACAATGAATCAGTGCCCTACACTGAACAATGTAAAATTAAACACAGCCCGGCATTAAATACAGTACAATGAAACAGTGACCTACAGTAAACAAGGCAAAATTATACAGAGCCCGACATTAAAGACAGTACAATGAAACAGTGCCCTACACTGAATAACGTAAAATTAAACAGAGCCCGACATTAAATACGGGACAATGAAACAGTGCCCAACACTGAACAAGGTAAAATTAAACACAGCCCGACATTAAATACGGTACAATGAATCAGTGCCCTACACTGAACAATGTAAAATTAAACACAGCCCGGCAATAAATACAGTACAATGAAACAGTGACCTACAGTAAACAAGGCAAAATTAAACAGAGCCCGACATTAAAGACTGTACAATGAAACAGGGCCCTACACTGAATAATGTAAAATTAAACAGAGCCCGACATTAAATACGGGACAATGAAACATTGCCCGACAGTGAACAAGGTAAAATTAAACAGAGCCCAACATTAAATACAGCACAATGAAACAATGCCCTACAGTGAACAATGTAAAGTTAAACACAGCCCGACATTAAATACGGTAAAATGAACAGTGCCCTACACTGAACAAGGTAAAATTAAACACAGCCCGACATTAAATACAGTACAATGAAACAGTGCCCTAGACTGAACAAGGTAAAATTAAACAGAGCCCGACATTAAATACGGTACAATGAAACAGTGCCCTACACTGAACAATGTAAAATTAAACATAGCCCGACATTAAATACGGTACAATGAAACAGTGCCCTACAGTGAACAATGTAAAATTAAACAGAGAACGACATTAAATACAGTACAATGTAACAGTGCCCTACACTGAGCAAGGTAAAATTAAACACAGCCCGACATTAAATACAGTACAATGAAACAGTGACCTACAGTGAACAATGTAAAATTAAACATAGCCCGACATTAAATACGGTACAATGAAACAGTGCCCTACAGTGAACAATGTACAATTAAACACAGCCCAACATTAAATACGGTACAATGAAACAGTGCCCTAAAGTGAACAATGTACAATTAAACACAGCCCAACATTAAATACGGTACAGTGAAACAGTGTCCTACACTGAACAAGGTAAAATTAAACACAGCCCGACATTAAATACGTTACAATGAAACAGTGCCCTACACTGAACAATGTAAAATTAAACACAGCCCGACATTAAATACGGTGCAATGAAACAGTGCCCTACACTGAACAAGGTAAAATTAAACAGAGCCCGACATTAAATACAGTACAATGAAACAGTGCCCTACAGTGAACAATGTACAATTAAACACAGCCCAACATTAAATACGGTACAGTGAAACAGTGCCCTACACTTAACAAGGTAAAATTAAACACAGCCCGACATTAAATACGTTACAATGAAACAGTGCCCTACACGGAACAATGTAAAATTAAACACAGCCCGACATTAAATACGGTACAATGAAACAGTGCCCTACACTGAACAATGTAAAATTAAACACAGCCCGACATGAAAAACGGTACAATGAATCAGTGCCCTACACTGAACAATGTAAAATTAAACACAGCCCGGCATTAAATACAGTACAATGAAACAGTGACCTACAGTAAACAAGGCAAAATTATACAGAGCCCGACATTAAAGACAGTACAATGAAACAGTGCCCTACACTGAATAACGTAAAATTAAACAGAGCCCGACATTAAATACGGGACAATGAAACAGTGCCCAACACTGAACAAGGTAAAATTAAACACAGCCCGACATTAAATACGGTACAATGAATCAGTGCCCTACACTGAACAATGTAAAATTAAACACAGCCTGGCAATAAATACAGTACAATGGAACAGTGACCTACAGTAAACAAGGCAAAATTAAACAGAGCCCGACATTAAATACGGGACAATGAAACATTGCCCGACAGTGAACAAGGTAAAATTAAACAGAGCCCAACATTAAATACAGCACAATGAAACAATGCCCTACAGTGAACAATGTAAAGTTAAACACAGCCCGACATTACATACGGTAAAATGAACAGTGCCCTACACTGAACAAGGTAAAATTAAACACAGCCCGACATTAAATACAGTACAATGAAACAGTGCCCTAGACTGAACAAGGTAAAATTAAACAGAGCCCGACATTAAATACGGTACAATGAAACAGTGCCCTACACTGAACAATGTAAAATTAAACATCGCCCGACATTAAATACGGTACAATGAAACAGTGCCCTACAGTGAACAATGTAAAATTAAACAGAGAACGACATTAAATACAGTACAATGTAACAGTGCCCTACACTGAGCAAGGTAAAATTAAACACAGCCCGACATTAAATACAGTACAATGAAACAGTGACCTACAGTGAACAATGTAAAATTAAACATAGCCCGACATTAAATACGGTACAATGAAACAGTGCCCTACAGTGAACAATGTACAATTAAACACAGCCCAACATTAAATACGGTACAATGAAACAGTGCCCTAAAGTGAACAATGTACAATTAAACACAGCCCAACATTAAATACGTTACAATGAAACAGTGCCCTACACTGAACAATGTAAAATTAAACACAGCCCGACATTAAATACGGTACAATGAAACAGTGCCCTACACTGAACAATGTAAAATTCAACACAGCCCGGCATTAAATACGGTACAATGAAACAGTGCCCTACACTGAACAAGGTAAAATTAAACAGAGCCCGACATTAAATACAGTACAATGAAACAGTGCCCTACAGTGAACAATGTACAATTAAACACAGCCCAACATTAAATACGGTACAGTGAAACAGTGCCCTACACTTAACAAGGTAAAATTAAACACAGCCCGACATTAAATACGTTACAATGAAACAGTGCCCTACACGGAACAATGTAAAATTAAACACAGCCCGACATGAAATACGGTACAATGAAACAGTGCCCTACACTGAACAAGGTAAAATTAAACAGAGCCCGACATTACATACGGTACAATGAAACAGTGCCCTACACTGAACAAGGTAAATTTAAACAGAGCCCGACATTAAATACAGTACAATGAAACAGTGCCCTACAGTGAACAATGTACAATTAAACACAGCCCGACATTAAATACAGTACAATAAAACAGTGCCCTACACTGAACAATGTAAACTTAAACACAGCCCGACATTAAATACGGTACAATGAATCAGTGCCCTACACTGAACAATGCAAAATTAAACACAGCCCGGCATTAAATACAGTCCAATGAAACAGTGACCTACAGTAAACAAGGCAAAATTAAACAGAGCTCGACATTAAATACAGTACAATGAAACAGTGCCCTACACTGCACAATGTAAAATTAAACACAGCCCGACATTAAAGACAGTACAATGAAACAGTGCCCTACACTGAATAATGTAAAATTAAACAGAGCCCGACATTAAATACGGGACAATGAAACAGTGCCCTACAGTGAACAATGTAAAATTAAACAGAGCACAACATTAAATACAGCACAATGAAACAGGGCCCTACAGTGAACAATGTAAAATTAAACAGAGCCCGACATTAAATACGGTACAATGAAACAGTGCCCTACAGTGAACAATGTAAAATTAAACAGAGCACGTCATTAAATACGGTACAATGAAACAGTGCCCTACAGTGAACAATGTAAAATTAAACAGAGCACGACATTAAATACGGTACAATGAAACAGTGCCCTACAGTGAACAATGTAAAATTAAACAGAGCACGACATTAAATACAGTACAATGAAACAGTGCCCTACAGTGAACAATGTACAATTAAACACAGCCCGACATTAAATACGGTACAATGAAACAGTGCCCTACACTGAACAAGGTAAAATTAAACACAGCCCGACATTAAATACGGTACAATGAATCAGTGCCCTACACTGAACAACGTAAAATTAAACAGAGCCCGACATTAAATACAGTACAATGAAACAGGGCCCTACCAGCAACAATGTAAAATTAAACAGAACGCGACATTAAATACGGTACAATGAAACAGTGCCCTACAGTGAACAACGTAAAATTAAACAGAGCCCGACATTAAATACAGCACAATGAAACAGGGCCCTCATGTGAACAATGTAAAATAAAACAGAGCCCGACATTAAATACAGTACAATGAAACAGTGACCTACAGTAAACAACGCAAAATTAAACAGAGCCCGACATTAAATACAGTACAATGAAACAGTGCCCTACACTGAACAACGTAAACTTAAACACAGCCCGACTTTAAATACGGTAAAATGAACAGTGCCCTACACTGAACAAGGTAAAATTAAACACAGCCCGACATTAAATACAGTACAATGAAACAGTGCCCGAGACTGAACAAGGTAAAATTAAACAGAGCCCGACATTAAATACGGTACAATGAAACAGTGCCCTACACTGAACAATGTAAAATTAAACATAGCCCGACATTAAATACGGTACAATGTAACAGTGCCCTACAGTGAACAATGTAAAATTAAACAGAGAACGACATTAAATACAGTACAATGTAACAGTGCCCTACACTGAGCAAGGTAAAATTAAACACAGCCCGACATTAAATACAGTACAATGAAACAGTGACCTACAGTGAACAATGTAAAATTAAACATAGCCCGACATTAAATACGGTACAATGAAACAGTGCCCTACAGTGAGCAATGTACAATTAAACACAGCCCAACATTAAATACGGTACAATGAAACAGTGCCCTAAAGTGAACAATGTACAATTAAACACAGCCCAACATTAAATACGTTACAATGAAACAGTGCCCTACACTGAACAATGTAAAATTAAACACAGCCCGACATTAAATACGGTACAATGAAACAGTGCCCTACACTGAACAATGTAAAATTAAACACAGCCCGACATTAAATACGGTACAATGAAACAGTGCCCTACACTGAACAAGGTAAAATTAAACAGAGCCCGACATTAAATACGGTACAATGAAACAGTGCCCTACACTGAACAAGGTAAAATTAAACAGAGCCCGACATTAAATACAGTACAATGAAACAGTGCCCTACAGTGAACAATGTACAATTAAACACAGCCCGACATTAAATACAGTACAATAAAACAGTGCCCTACACTGAACAATGTAAACTTAAACACAGCGCGACATTAAATACGGTACAATGAATCAGTGCCCTACACTGAACAATGCAAAATTAAACACAGCCCGGCATTAAATACAGTCCAATGAAACAGTGACCTACAGTAAACAAGGCAAAATTAAACAGAGCTCGACATTAAATACAGTACAATGAAACAGTGCCCTACACTGCACAATGTAAAATTAAACACAGCCCGACATTAAAGACAGTACAATGAAACAGTGCCCTACACTGAATAATGTAAAATTAAACAGAGCCCGACATTAAATACGGGACAATGAAACAGTGCCCTACAGTGAACAATGTAAAATTAAACAGAGCACAACATTAAATACAGCACAATGAAACAGGGCCCTACAGTGAACAATGTAAAATTAAACAGAGCCCGACATTAAATACGGTACAATGAAACAATGCCCTACAGTGAACAATGTAAAATTAAACAGGGCCCGACATTAAATACGGGACAACGTAACAGTGCCCGACAGTGAACAAGGTAAAATTAGACAGAGCCCAACATTCAATACGGTGCAATGAAACAGTGACCTACAGTGAACAATGTAAAATTAAACAGAGCACGTCATTAAATACGGTACAATGAAACAGTGCCCTACAGTGAACAATGTAAAATTAAACAGAGCACGACATTAAATACGGTACAATGAAACAGTGCCCTACAGTGAACAATGTAAAATTAAACAGAGCACGACATTAAATACAGTACAATGAAACAGTGCCCTACAGTGAACAATGTACAATTAAACACAGCCCGACATTAAATACGGTACAATGAAACAGTGCCCTACACTGAACAAGGTAAAATTAAACACAGCCCGACATTAAATACGGTACAATGAATCAGTGCCCTACACTGAACAACGTAAAATTAAACAGAGCCCGACATTAAATACAGTACAATGAAACAGGGCCCTACCAGCAACAATGTAAAATTAAACAGAACCCGACATTAAATACGGTACAATGAAACAGTGCCCTACAGTGAACAACGTAAAATTAAACAGAGCCCGACATTAAATACAGTACAATGAAACAGGGCCCTAATGTGAACAATGTAAAATAAAACAGAGCCCGACATTAAATACAGTACAATGAAACAGTGACCTACAGTAAAAAACGCAAAATTAAACAGAGCCCGACATTAAATACAGTACAATGAAACAGTGCCCTACACTGGACAACGTAAACTTAAACACAGCCCGACTTTAAGTACGGTACAATGAATCAGTGCCCTACACTGAACAATGTAAAATTAAACACAGCCCGGTATTAAATACAGTACAATGAAACAGTGACCTACAGTAAACAAGGCAAAATTAAACAGAGCCCGATATTAAATACGGTACAATGAAACAGTGCACTACACTGAACAATGTAAAATTAAACAGAGCCCGACATTAAATACGGTACAATGAAACAGTGCACAACAGTGAACAAGGTAAAATTAAACAGAGCCCAACATTAAATACAGCACAATGAAACAATGCCCTACAGTGAACAATGTAAAATTAAACAGAGCCCAACATTAAATACAGCACAATGAAACAATGCCCTACAGTGAACAATGTAAAGTTAAACACAGCCCGACATTAAATACGGTAAAATGAAACAGTGCCCTACACTGAACAAGGTAAAATTAAACAGAGCCCGACATTAAATACAGTACAATTAAACAGTGCCCTACACTGAACAATGTAACATTAAACAGAGCCCGACATTAAATACGGGACAACGAAACAGTGCCCGACAGTGAACAAGGTAAAATTAAACAGAGCCCAACATTAAATACGGTACAATGAAACAGTGCCCTACTGTGAACAATGTAAAATTAAACAGAGCACGACATTAAATACAGTACAATGTAACAGTGCCCTCCACTGAGCAAGGTAAAATTAAACACAGCCCGACATTAAATACGGTACAATGAAACAGTGCCCTACAGTGAACAATGTACAATTAAAGACAGCCCGACATTAAATACGGTACAATGAAACAGTGCCCTGCACTGAACAAGGTAAAATTAAACAGAGCCCGACATTAAATACAGTACAATGAAACAGTGACCTACACTGAACAAGGTAAACTTAAACACAGCCCGACATTAAATACGGTACAATGAATCAGTGCCCTACACTGAACAATGTAAACTTAAACACAGCCCGACATTAAATACGGTAAAATGAATCAGTGCCCTACACTGAACAATGTAAAATTAAACACAGCCCGACATTAAATACGGTAAAATGAAACAGTGCCCTACATTGAACAAGGTAAAATTAAACAGAGCCCGACTTTAAATACGGTACAATGAAACAGTGCCCTACACTGAACAAGGTAAAGTTAAACAGAGCCCGACATTAAATACAGTACAATGAAACAGTGAGCTACAGTAAACAATGTAAACTTAAACACAGCCCGACATTAAATACGGTACAATGAATCAGTGCCCTACACTGAACAATGCAAAATTAAACACAGCCCGGCATTAAATACAGTCCAATGAAACAGTAACCTACAGTAAACAAGGCAAAATTAAACAGAGCCCGACATTAAAGACAGTACAATGAAACAGTGCCCTACACTGAACAATGTAAAATTAAACAGAGCCCGACATTAAATACGGGACAATGAAGCAGTGCCCAACTGTGAACAATGTAAAATTAAACAGAGCCCAACATTAAATACAGCACAATGAAACAATGCCCTCCAGTGAACAATGTAAAGTTAAACACAGCCCGACATTAAATACGGTAAAATGAAACACTGCCCTACACTAAACAAGGTAAAATTAAACAGAGCCCGACATTAAATACGGGACAACGAAACAGTGCCCGACAGTGAACAAGGTAAAATTAGACAGAGCCCAACATTAAATATGGTACAATGAACAGTGCCCTACAGTGAACAATGTAAAATTAAACAGAGCACGACATTAAATACAGTACAATGAAACAGTGCCCTACAGTGAACAATGTACAATTCAACACAGCCCGACATTAAATACGGTACAATGAAACAGTGCCCTACACTGAACAAGGTAAAATTAAACACAGCCCGACATTAAATACGGTACAATGAATCAGTGCCCTACACTGAACAATGTAAAATTAAACAGAGCCCGACATTAAAGACTGTACAATGAAACAGTGCCCTACACTGAATAATGTAAAATTAAACAGAGCCCGACATTAAATACGGGACAATGAAAGAGTGCCCGACAGTGAACAATGTAAAATTAAACAGAGCACGACATTAAATACAGTACAATGTAACAGTGCCCTCCAGTGAGCAAGGTAAAATTAAACAGAGCACGACATTAAATACGGTACACTGAAACACTGCCCTACACTGAGCAATGTAAAATTAAACATAGCCCGACATTAAATACGGTACAATGAAACAGTGCCCTACAGTGAACAATGTAAAATTAAACAGAGAACGACATTAAATACAGTACAATGTAACAGTGCCCTACACTGAGCAAGGTAAAATTAAACACAGCACGACATTAAATACAGTACAATGAAACAGTGACCTACAGTGAACAATGTAACATTAAACATAGCCCGACATTAAATACGGTACAATGAAACAGTGCCCGACAGTGAACAATGTACAATTAAACACAGCCCAACATTAAATACGGTACAATGAAAAAGTGCCCTACAGTGAATAATGTACAATTAAACACAGCCCAACATTAAATACTAAACAGTGAAACAGTGCCCTACACTGAACAAGGTAAAATTAAACACTGCCCGACATTAAATACGTTACAATGAAACAGTGCCCTACACTGAACAATGTAAAATTAAACACAGCCCGACATTAAATACGGTACAATGAAACAGTGCCCTACACTGAACAAGGTAAAATTAAACAGAGCACGACATTAAATACAGTACAATTAAACAGTGCCCTACAGTGAACAATGTACAATTAAACACAGCTCAACATTAAATACGGTACAGTGAAACAGTGCCCTACACTGAACAAGGTAAAATTAAACACAGCCCGACATTAAATACGTTACAATGAAACAGTGCCCTACACTGAACAATGTAAAATTAAACACAGCCCGACATTAAATACGGTACAATGAAACAGTGCCCTACACTGAACAAGGTAAAATTAAACAGAGCCCGACATTAAATACGGTACAATGAAACAGTGCCCTACACTGAACAAGGTAAAATTAAACAGAGCCCGACATTAAATACGGTACAATGAAACAGTGCCCTACAGTGAACAGTGTAAAATTAAACACAGCCCGACATTAAATACGGTACAATGAAACAGTGCCCTACACTGAACAAGGTAAAATTAAACAGAGCACGACATTAAATACAGTACAATTAAACAGTGCCCTACAGTGAACAATGTACAATTAAACACAGCTCAACATTAAATACGGTACAGTGAAACAGTGCCCTACACTGAACAAGGTAAAATTAAACACAGCCCGACATTAAATACGGTACAATGAAACAGTGCCCTACACTGAACAAGGTAAAATTAAACAGAGCCCGACATTAAATACGGTACAATGAAACAGTGACCTACACTGAACAAGGTAAAATTAAACAGAGCCCGACATTAAATACGGTACAATGAAACAGTGCCCTACAGTGAACAGTGTACAATTAAACACAGCCCGACAGTAAATACGGTACAATGAAGCAGTGCCCTACAGTGAACAGTGTACAATTAAACACAGCCCGACAGTAAATACGGTACAATGAAGCAGTGCCCTACACTGAACAAGGTAAAATTAAACAGAGCCCGACATTAAATACAGTACAATGAAACAGGGCCCTAATGTGAACAATGTAAAATAAAACAGAGCCCGACATTAAATACGGTACAATGAATCAGTGCCCTACACTGAACAATGTAAAATTAAACACAGCCCGACATTAAATACAGTAAAATGAAACAGTGCCCTACAAGCAACAAGGTAAAATTAAACAGAGCCCGACATTAAATACGGTAGAATGAAACAGTGCACTACACTGAACAATGTAAAATTAAACACAGCCCGACATTAAATACGGTACAATGAAACAGTGACCTACAGTGAACAATGTAAACATAAACACAGCCCGACATTAAATACGGTAAAATGAAACAGTGCCCTACACTGAACAAGGTAAAATTAAACAGAGCCCGACATTAAATACGGTACAATGAAACAGTGCCCTACACTGAACAAGGTAAAATTAAACAGAGCCCGACATTAAATACAGTACAATGAAACAGTGACCTACAGTAAACAAGGCAAAATTAAACAGAGCCCGACATTAAATACAGTACAATGAAACAGTGCCCTCCACTGAACAATGTAAATTTAAACACAGCCCGACATTAAATACGGTACAATGAATCAGTGCCCTACACTGAACAATGTAAAATTAAACACAGCCCGGCAATAAATACAGTACAATGAAACAGTGACCTACAGTAAACAAGGCAAAATTAAACAGAGCCCGACATTAAAGACTGTACAATGAAACAGGGCCCTACACTGAATAATGTAAAATTAAACAGAGCCCGACATTAAATACGGGACAATGAAACATTGCCCGACAGTGAACAAGGTAAAATTAAACAGAGCCCAACATTAAATACAGCACAATGAAACAATGCCCTACAGTGAACAATGTAAAGTTAAACACAGCCCGACATTAAATACGGTAAAATGAACAGTGCCCTACACTGAACAAGGTAAAATTAAACACAGCCCGACATTAAATACAGTACAATGAAACAGTGCCCTAGACTGAACAAGGTAAAATTAAACAGAGCCCGACATTAAATACGGTACAATGAAACAGTGCCCTACACTGAACAATGTAAAATTAAACATAGCCCGACATTAAATACGGTACAATGAAACAGTGCCCTACAGTGAACAATGTAAAATTAAACAGAGAACGACATTAAATACAGTACAATGTAACAGTGCCCTACACTGAGCAAGGTAAAATTAAACACAGCCCGACATTAAATACATCACAATGAAACAGTGACCTACAGTGAACAATGTAAAATTAAACATAGCCCGACATTAAATACGGTACAATGAAACAGTGCCCTACAGTGAACAATGTACAATTAAACACAGCCCAACATTAAATACGGTACAATGAAACAGTGCCCTAAAGTGAACAATGTACAATTAAACACAGCCCAACATTAAATACGGTACAGTGAAACAGTGCCCTACACTGAACAAGGTAAAATTAAACACAGCCCGACATTAAATACGTTACAATGAAACAGTGCCCTACACGGAACAATGTAAAATTAAACACAGCCCGACATTAAATACGTTACAATGAAACAGTGCCCTACACGGAACAATGTAAAATTAAACACAGCCCGACATTAAATACGGTACAATGAAACAGTGCCCTACACTGAACAAGGTAAAATTAAACAGAGCCCGACATTAAATACGGTACAATGAAACAGTGCCCAACACTGAACAAGGTAAAATTAAACAGAGCCCGACATTAAATACAGTACAATGAAACAGTGCCCTACAGTGAACAATGTACAATTAAACACAGCCCTACATTAAATACAGTACAATAAAACAGTGCCCTACACTGAACAATGTAAACTTAAACACAGCCCGACATTAAATAGGGTACAATGAATCAGTGCCCTACACTGAACAATGCAAAATTAAACAGAGCTCGACATTAAATACAGTACAATGAAACAGTGCCCTACACTGCACAATGTAAAATTAAACACAGCCCGACATTAAAGACAGTACAATGAAACAGTGCCCTACACTGAATAATGTAAAATTAAACAGAGCCCGACATTAAATACGGGACAATGAAACAGTGCCCTACAGTGAACAATGTAAAATTAAACAGAGCCCAACATTAAATACAGCACAATGAAACAATGCCCTACAGTGAACAATGTAACATTAAACAGAGCCCGACATTAAATACGGGACAACGAAACAGTGCCCGACAGTGAACAATGTAAAATTAAACAGAGCACGACATTAAATACAGTACAATGTAACAGTGCCCTCCACTGAGCAAGGTAAAATTAAACACAGCCCGACATTAAATACGGTACAATGAAACAGTGCCCTACAGTGAACAATGTACAATTAAAGACAGCCCGACATTAAATACGGTACAATGAAACAGTGACCTACAGTAAACAAGGCAAAATTAAACAGAGCCCGACATTAAATACAGTACAATGAAAAAGTGCCCTACACTGAACAATGTAACATTAAACAGAGCGCGACATTAAATACGGGACAACGAAACAGTGCCCGACAGTGAACAAGGTAAAATTAAACAGAGCACAACATTAAATACGGGACAATGAAACATTGCCCTACAGTGAAAAATTTTAGATTAAACAGAGCACGACATTAAATACAGTACAATGTAACAGTGTCCTCCACTGAGCAAGGTAAAATTAAACACAGCCCGACATTAAATACGGTACAATGAAACAGTGCCCTACAGTGAACAATGTACAATTAAACACAGCCCGACATTAAATACGGTAAAATGAAACGGTGCCCTACACTGAACAAGGTAAAATTAAACATAGCCCGACATTACATACAGTACAATGAAACAGTGACCTACAGTGATCAAGGTAAAATTAAACAGAGCCCGACATTAAATACAGTACAATGAAACAGTGCCCTACAGTGAACAAGGTAAAATTAAACAGAGCCCGACATTAAATACAGTACAATGAAACAGTGCCCTACAAGCAACGAGGTAAAATTAAAAAGAGCCCGACATTAAATACAGTACAATGTAACAGTGCCCTCCACTGAGCAAGGTAAAATTAAACACAGCCCAACATTAAATACGGTACAATGAAACAGTGTCCTACAGTGAACAATGTACAATCAAACACAGCCCGACATTAAATACGGTACAATGAAACAGTGCCCTACACTGAACAAGGTAAAATTAAACAGAGCCCGACATTAAATACAGTACAATGAAACAGTGCCCTACAGTGAACAATGTACAATTAAACACAGCCCGACATTAAATACGGTACAATGAAACAGTGCCCTACAGTGAACAATGTACAATTAAACACAGCCCGACAGTAAATACGGTACAATGAAACAGTGCCCTACACTGAACAAGGTAAAAATAAACAGAGCCCGACATTAAAAAAGTTACAATGAAACAGTGCCCTACAGTGAACAATGTAAAATTGAACACAGCCCGACATTAAATACGGTACAATGAATCAGTGCCCTACCAGCAACAATGTAAAATTAAACAGAACCCGACATTAAATACGGTACAATGAAATAGTGCCCTACAGTGAACAACGTAAAATTAAACAGAGCCCGACATTAAATACAGTACAATGAAACAGGGCCCTAATGTGAACAATGTAAAATAAAACAGAGCCCGACATTAAATACAGTACAATGAAACAGTGACCTACAGTAAACAACGCAAAATTAAACAGAGCCCGACATTAAATACAGTACAATGAAACAGTGCCCTACACTGAACAACGTAAACTTAAACACAGCCCGACTTTAAGTACGGTACAATGAATCAGTGCCCTACACTGAACAATGTAAAATTAAACAGAGCCCGACATTAAATACAGTACAATGAAACAGTGCCCTACACTGAACAATGTAACATTAAACAGAGCCCGACATTAAATACGGGACAACGAAACAGTGCCCGACAGTGAACAATGTACAATTAAACACAGCCCGACATTAAATACGGTACAATGAAACAGTGCCCTACACTGATCAAGGTAAAGTTAAACACAGCCCGACATTAAATACGGTACAATGAAACAGTGCCCTACACTGAACAATGTAAAATTAAACAGAGCCCGACATTAAATACGGTACAGTGAAACAGTGCCCTGCACTGAACAGTGTACAATTAAACACAGCTCAACATTAAATACGGTACAGTGAAACAGTGCCCTACACTGAACAAGGTAAAATTAAACACAGCCCGACATTAAATACGTTACAATGAAACAGTGCCCTACACTGAACAATGTAAAATTAAACACAGCCCGACATTAAAAACGGTACAATGAAACAGTGCCCTACACTGAACAAGGTAAAATTAAACAGAGCCCAACATTAAATACGGTACAATGAAACAGTGCCCTACACTGAACAAGGTAAAATTAAACAGAGCCCGACATTAAATACGGTACAATGAAACAGTGCCCGACAGTGAACAGTGTACAATTAAACACAGCCCGACAGTAAATACGGTACAATGAAGCAGTGCCCTACACTGAACAAGGTAAAATTAAACAGAGCCCGACATTAAATACAGTACAATGAAACAGTGCCCAACTGTGAACAATGTAAAATTAAACAGAGCCCAACATTAAATACAGCACAATGAAACAATGCCCTCCAGTGAACAATGTAAAGTTAAACACAGCCCGACATTAAATACGGTAAAATGAAACACTGCCCTACACTAAACAAGGTAAAATTGAACAGAGCCCGACATTAAATACGGGACAACGAAACAGTGCCCGACAGTGAACAAGGTAAAATTAGACAGAGCCCAACATTAAATATGGTACAATGAACAGTGCCCTACAGTGAACAATGTAAAATTAAACAGAGCACGACATTAAATACAGTACAATGAAACAGTGCCCTACAGTGAACAATGTACAATTAAACACAGCCCGTCATTAAATACGGTACAATGAATCAGTGCCCTTCACTGAACAATGTAAAATTAAACAGAGCCTGACATTAAAGACTGTACAATGAAACAGTGCCCTACACTGAATAATGTAAAATTAAACAGAGCCCGACATTAAATACGGGACAAAGAAAGAGTGCCCGACAGTGAACAATGTAAAATTAAACAGAGCACGACATTAAATACAGTACAATGTAACAGTGCCCTCCACTGAGCAAGGTAAAATTAAACAGAGACGACATTAAATACGGTACACTGAAACAGTGCCCTACACTGAGCAATGTAAAATTAAACATAGCCCGACATTAAATACGGTACAATGAAACAGTGCCCTACAGTGAACAATGTAAAGTTAAACACAGCCCGACATTAAATACGGTAAAATGAAACAGTGCCCTACACTGAACAAGGTATATTTAAACAGAGCCCGACATTAAATACGGTACAAGGAAACAGTGCCCTACACTGAACAAGGTAAAATTAAACAGAGCCCGACATTAAATACAGTACAATGAAACAGTGACCTACAGTAAACAAGGCAAAATTAAACAGAACCCGACATTAAATACAGTACAATGAAAAAGTGCCCTACACTGAACAATGTAACATTAAACAGAGCGCGACATTAAATACGGGACAACGAAACAGTGCCCGACAGTGAACAAGGTAAAATTAAACAGAGCACAACATTAAATACGG
Source organism: Scyliorhinus torazame (assembly GCF_047496885.1). Classification (NCBI taxonomy): domain Eukaryota; kingdom Metazoa; phylum Chordata; class Chondrichthyes; order Carcharhiniformes; family Scyliorhinidae; genus Scyliorhinus; species Scyliorhinus torazame. Next base: position 1,924,815 of record NW_027307762.1, on the reverse strand, counting down.
GACAATGAAACATTGCCCTACAGTGAAAAATTTTAGATTAAACAGAGCACGACATTAAATACAGTACAATGTAACAGTGTCCTCCACTGAGCAAGGTAAAATTAAACACAGCCCGACATTAAATACGGTACAATGAAACAGTGCCCTACAGTGAACAATGTACAATTAAACACAGCCCGACATTAAATACGGTAAAATGAAACGGTGCCCTACACTGAACAAGGTAAAATTAAACATAGCCCGACATTACATACAGTACAATGAAACAGTGACCTACAGTGAACAAGGTAAAATTAAACAGAGCCCGACATTAAATACAGTACAATGAAACAGTGCCCTACAGTGAACAAGGTAAAATTAAACAGAGCCCGACATTAAATACAGTACAATGACACAGTGCCCTACAAGCAACAAGGTAAAATTAAACAGAGCCCGACATTAAATACAGTACAATGTAACAGTGCCCTCCACTGAGCAAGGTAAAATTAAACACAGCCCAACATTAAATACGGTACAATGAAACAGTGTCCTACAGTGAACAATGTACAATCAAACACAGCCCGACATTAAATACGGTACAATGAAACAGTGCCCTACACTGAACAAGGTAAAATTAAACAGAGCCTGACATTAAATACAGTACAATGAAACAGTGCCCTACAGTGAACAATGTACAATTAAACACAGCCCGACATTAAATACGGTACAATGAAACAGTGCCCTACAGTGAACAATGTACAATTAAACACAGCCCGACAGTAAATACGGTACAATGAAACAGTGCCCTACACTGAACAAGGTAAAAATAAACAGAGCCCGACATTAAAAAAGTTACTATGAAACAGTGCCCTACAGTGAACAATGTAAAATTGAACACAGCCCGACATTAAATACGGTACAATGAATCAGTGCCCTACCAGCAACAATGTAAAATTAAACAGAACCCGACATTAAATACGGTACAATGAAATAGTGCCCTACAGTGAACAACGTAAAATTAAACAGAGCCCGACATTAAATACAGTACAATGAAACAGGGCCCTAATGTGAACAATGTAAAATAAAACAGAGCCCGACATTAAATACAGTACAATGAAATAGTGACCTACAGTAAACAACGCAAAATTAAACAGAGCCCGACATTAAATACAGTACAATGAAACAGTGCCCTACACTGAACAACGTAAACTTAAACACAGCCCGACTTTAAGTACGGTACAATGAATCAGTGCCCTACACTGAACAATGTAAAATTAAACAGAGCCCGACATTAAATACAGTACAATGAAACAGTGCCCTACACTGAACAATGTAACATTAAACAGAGCCCGACATTAAATACGGGACAACGAAACAGTGCCCGACAGTGAACAATGTAAAATTAAACAGAGCACGACATTAAATACAGTACAATGTAACAGTGCCCTCCACTGAGCAAGGTAAAATTAAACACAGCCCGACATTAAATACGGTACAATGAAACAGTGCCCTACAGTGAACAATGTACAATTAAAGACAGCCCGACATTAAATACGGTACAATGAAACAGTGCCCTACAGTGAACAATGTACAATTAAACACAGCCCGACATTAAATACGGTACAATGAAACAGTGCCCTACACTGATCAAGGTAAAGTTAAACACAGCCCGACATTAAATACGGTACAATGAAACAGTGCCCTACACTGAACAATGTAAAATTAAACAGAGCCCGACATTAAATACGGTACAGTGAAACAGTGCCCTGCACTGAACTATGTAAAATTAAACACAGCCCGACATTAAATACAGTACAATGAAACAGTGCCCTACACTGAACAATGTAAACTTAAACACAGCCCGACATTAAATACGGTACAATGAATCAGTGCCCTACACTGAACAATGTAAAATTAAACACAGCCCGACATTAAATACGGTAAAATGAAACAGTGCCCTACACTGAACAAGGTAAAATTAAACAGAGCCCGACTTTAAATACGGTACAATGAAACAGTGCCCTACACTGAACAAGGTAAAATTAAACAGAGCCCGACATTAAATACAGTACAATGAAACAGTGAGCTACAGTAAACAAGGCAAAATTAAACAGAGCCCGACATTAAATACAGTACAATAAAACAGTGCCCTACACTGAACAATGTAAACTTAAACACAGCCCGACATTAAATACGGTACAATGAATCAGTGCCCTACACTGAACAATGCAAAATTAAACACAGCCCGGCATTAAATACAGTCCAATGAAACAGTGACCTACAGTAAACAAGGCAAAATTAAACAGAGCCCGACATTAAAGACAGTACAATGAAACAGTGCCCTACACTGAACAATGTAAAATTAAACAGAGCCCGACATTAAATACGGGACAATGAAACAATGCCCTACAGTGAACAATGTAAAATTAAACAGAGCCCAACATTAAATACAGCACAATGAAACAATGCCCTCCAGTGAACAATGTAAAGTTAAACACAGCCCGACATTAAATACGGTAAAATGAAACACTGCCCTACACTAAACAAGGTAAAATTAAACAGAGCCCGACATTAAATACGGGACAACGAAACAGTGCCCGACAGTGAACAAGGTAAAATTAGACAGAGCCCAACATTAAATATGGTACAATGAACAGTGCCCTACAGTGAACAATGTAAAATTAAACAGAGCACGACATTAAATACAGTACAATGAAACAGTGCCCTACAGTGAACAATGTACAATTAAACACAGCCCGACATTAAATACGGTACAATGAAACAGTGCCCTACACTGAACAAGGTAAAATTAAACACAGCCCGACATTAAATACGGTACAATGAATCAGTGCCCTACACTGAACAATGTAAAATTAAACAGAGCCCGACATTAAAGACTGTACAATGAAACAGTGCCCTACACTGAATAATGTAAAATTAAACAGAGCCCGACATTAAATACGGGACAATGAAAGAGTGCCCGACAGTGAACAATGTAAAATTAAACAGAGCACGACATTAAATACAGTACAATGTAACAGTGCCCTACACTGAGCAAGGTAAAATTAAACACAGCACGACATTAAATACAGTACAATGAAACAGTGACCTACAGTGAACAATGTAAAATTAAACATAGCCCGACATTAAATACGGTACAATGAAACAGTGCCCTACAGTGAACAATGTAAAATTAAACAGAGCACGACATTAAATACAGTACAATGTAACAGTGTCCTCCACTGAGCAAGGTAAAATTAAACACAGCCCGACATTAAATACGGTACAATGAAACAGTGCCCGACAGTGAACAATGTACAATTAAACACATCCCAACATTAAAAACGGTACAATGAAACAGTGCCCTCCAGTGAATAATGTACAATTAAACACAGCCCAACATTAAATACTAAACAGTGAAACAGTGCCCTACACTGAACAAGGTAAAATTATACACTGCCCGACATTAAATACGTTACAATGAAACAGTGCCCTACACTGAACAATGTAAAATTAAACACAGCCCGACATTAAATACGGTACAATGAAACAGTGCCCTACACTGAACAAGGTAAAATTAAACAGAGCCCGACATTAAATACAGTACAATGAAACAGTGCCCTACAGTGAACAATGTACAATTAAACACAGCTCAACATTAAATACGGTACAGTGAAACAGTGCCCTACACTGAACAAGGTAAAATTAAACACAGCCCGACATTAAATACGTTACAATGAAACAGTGCCCTACACTGAACAATGTAAAATTAAACACAGCCCGACATTAAAAACGGTACAATGAAACAGTGCCCTACACTGAACAAGGTAAAATTAAACAGAGCCCGACATTAAATACGGTACAATGAAACAGTGCCCTACACTGAACAAGGTAAAATTAAACAGAGCCCGACATTAAATACGGTACAATGAAACAGTGCCCTACAGTGAACAGTGTACAATTAAACACAGCCCGACAGTAAATACGGTACAATGAAGCAGTGCCCTACACTGAACAAGGTAAAATTAAACAGAGCCCGACATTAAATACAGTACAATGAAACAGTGCCCAACTGTGAACAATGTAAAATTAAACAGAGCCCAACATTAAATACAGCACAATGAAACAATGCCCTCCAGTGAACAATGTAAAGTTAAACACAGCCCGACATTAAATACGGTAAAATGAAACACTGCCCTACACTAAACAAGGTAAAATTCAACAGAGCCCGACATTAAATACGGGACAACGAAACAGTGCCCGACAGTGAACAAGGTAAAATTAGACAGAGCCCAACATTAAATATGGTACAATGAACAGTGCCCTACAGTGAACAATGTAAAATTAAACAGAGCACGACATTAAATACAGTACAATGAAACAGTGCCCTACAGTGAACAATGTACAATTAAACACAGCCCGACATTAAATACGGTACAATGAATCAGTGCCCTACACTGAACAATGTAAAATTAAACAGAGCCCGACATTAAAGACTGTACAATGAAACAGTGCCCTACACTGAATAATGTAAAATTAAACAGAGCCCGACATTAAATACGGGACAATGAAAGAGTGCCCGACAGTGAACAATTTAAAATTAAACAGAGCACGACATTAAATACAGTACAATGTAACAGTGCCCTCCACTGAGCAAGGTAAAATTAAACAGAGCACGACATTAAATACGGTACACTGAAACAGTGCCCTACACTGAGCAATGTAAAATTAAACATAGCCCGACATTAAATACGGTACAATGAAACAGTGCCCTACAGTGAACAATGTAAAATTAAACAGAGAACGACATTAAATACAGTACAATGTAACAGTGCCCTACACTGAGCAAGGTAAAATTAAACACAGCACGACATTAAATACAGTACAATGAAACAGTGACCTACAGTGAACAATGTAAAATTAAACATAGCCCGACATTAAATACGGTACAATGAAACAGTGCCCTACAGCGAACAATGTAAAATTAAACAGAGCACGACATTAAATACAGTACAATGTAACAGTGTCCTCCACTGAGCAAGGTAAAATTAAACACAGCCCGACATTAAATACGGTACAATGAAACAGTGCCCGACAGTGAACAATGTACAATTAAACACAGCCCAACATTAAATACGGTACAATGAAACAGTGCCCTACAGTGAATAATGTACAATTAAACACAGCCCAACATTAAATACTAAACAGTGAAACAGTGCCCTACACTGAACAAGGTAAAATTATACACTGCCCGACATTAAATACGTTACAATGAAACAGTGCCCTACACTGAACAATTAAAAATTAAACACAGCCCGACATTAAATACGGTACAATGAAACAGTGCCCTTCACTGAACAAGGTAAAATTAAACAGAGCCCGACATTAAATACAGTACAATGAAACAGTGCCCTACAGTGAACAATGTACAATTAAACACAGCTCAACATTAAATACGGTACAGTTAAACAGTGCCCTACACTGAACAAGGTAAAATTAAACACAGCCCGACATTAAATACGTTACAATGAAACAGTGCCCTACACTGAACAATGTAAAATTAAACACAGCCCGACATTAAATACGGTACAATGAAACAGTGCCCTACACTGAACAAGGTAAAATTAAACAGAGCCCGACATTAAATACGGTACAATGAAACAGTGCCCTACACTGAACAAGGTAAAATTAAACAGAGCCCGACATTAAATACGGTACAATGAAACAGTGCCCTACAGCGAACAGTGTACAATTAAACACAGCCCGACAGTAAATACGGTACAATGAAGCAGTGCCCTACACTGAACAAGGTAAAATTAAACAGAGCCCGACATTAAATACAGTACAATGAAACAGTGCCCTACAGTGAACAATGTAACATTAAACAGAGCCCGACATTAAATACGGTACAATGAAACAGGGCCCTAATGTGAACAATGTAAAATAAAACAGAGCCCGACATTAAATACGGTACAATGAAACAGTGCCCTACAGTGAACAATGTACAATTAAACAGAGCCCGACATTAAATACAGTACAATGAAACAGTGACCTACAGTGAACAATGCAAAATTAAACAGAGCCCGACATTAAATACGGTACAATGAATCAGTGCCCTACACTGAACAATGTAAAATTAAACACAGCCCGACATTAAATACAGTAAAATGAAACAGTGCCCTACAAGCAACAAGGTAAAATTAAACAGAGCCCGACATTAAATACGGTAGAATGAAACAGTGCCCTACACTGAACAATGTAAAATTAAACACAGCCCGACATTAAATACGGTGCAATGAAACAGTGCCCTACACTGAACAATGTAAAATTAAACAGAGCTCGACATTAAACACGGTACAATGAAACAGTGCCCTGCACTGAACAAGGTAAAATTAAACAGAGCCCGACATTAAATACAGCACAATGAAACAGTGACCTACAGTGAACAATGTAAACATAAACACAGCCCGACATTAAATACGGTAAAATGAAACAGTGCCCTACACTGAACAAGGTAAAATTAAACAGAGCCCGACATTAAATACGGTACAATGAAACAGTGCCCTACACTGAACAAGGTAAAATTAAACAGAGCCCGACATTAAATACAGTACAATGAAACAGTGACCTACAGTAAACAATGCAAAATTAAACAGAGCCCGACATTAAATACAGTACAATGAAACAGTGACCTACAGTAAACAAGGCAAAATTAAACAGAGCCCGACATTAAATACAGTACAATGAAACAGTGCCCTCCACTGAACAATGTAAATTTAAACACAGCCCGACATTAAAAACGGTACAATGAATCAGTGCCCTACACTGAACAATGTAAAATTAAACACAGCCCGGCATTAAATACAGTACAATGAAACAGTGACCTACAGTAAACAAGGCAAAATTATACAGAGCCCGACATTAAAGACAGTACAATGAAACAGTGCCCTACACTGAATAACGTAAAATTAAACAGAGCCCGACATTAAATACGGGACAATGAAACAGTGCCCAACACTGAACAAGGTAAAATTAAACACAGCCCGACATTAAATACGGTACAATGAATCAGTGCCCTACACTGAACAATGTAAAATTAAACACAGCCCGGCAATAAATACAGTACAATGAAACAGTGACCTACAGTAAACAAGGCAAAATTAAACAGAGCCCGACATTAAAGACTGTACAATGAAACAGGGCCCTACACTGAATAATGTAAAAATAAACAGAGCCCGACATTAAATACGGGACAATGAAACATTGCCCGACAGTGAACAAGGTAAAATTAAACAGAGCCCAACATTAAATACAGCACAATGAAACAATGCCCTACAGTGAACAATGTTAAGTTAAACACAGCCCGACATTAAATACGGTAAAATGAACAGTGCCCTACACTGAACAAGGTAAAATTAAACACAGCCCGACATTAAATACAGTACAATGAAACAGTGCCCTAGACTGAACAAGGTAAAATTAAACAGAGCCCGACATTAAATACGGTACAATGAAACAGTGCCCTACACTGAACAATGTAAAATTAAACATAGCCCGACATTAAATACGGTACAATGAAACAGTGCCCTACAGTGAACAATGTAAAATTAAACAGAGAACGACATTAAATACAGTACAATGTAACAGTGCCCTACACTGAGCAAGGTAAAATTAAACACAGCCCGACATTAAATACAGTACAATGAAACAGTGACCTACAGTGAACAATGTAAAATTAAACATAGCCCGACATTAAATACGGTACAATGAAACAGTGCCCTACAGTGAACAATGTACAATTAAACACAGCCCAACATTAAATACGGTACAATGAAACAGTGCCCTAAAGTGAACAATGTACAATTAAACACAGCCCAACATTAAATACGGTACAGTGAAACAGTGCCCTACACTGAACAAGGTAAAATTAAACACAGCCCGACATTAAATACGTTACAATGAAACAGTGCCCTACACTGAACAATGTAAAATTAAACACAGCCCGACATTAAATACGGTGCAATGAAACAGTGCCCTACACTGAACAAGGTAAAATTAAACAGAGCCCGACATTAAATACAGTACAATGAAACAGTGCCCTACAGTGAACAATGTACAATTAAACACAGCGCAACATTAAATACGGTACAATGAAACAGTGCCCTACACTTAACAAGGTAAAATTAAACACAGCCCGACATTAAATACGTTACAATGAAACAGTGCCCTACACGGAACAATGTAAAATTAAACACAGCGCGACATTAAATACGGTACAATGAAACAGTGCCCTACACTGAACAATGTAAATTTAAACACAGCCCGACATTAAAAACGGTACAATGAATCAGTGCCCTACACTGAACAATGTAAAATTAAACACAGCCCGGCATTAAATACAGTACAATGAAACAGTGACCTACAGTAAACAAGGCAAAATTATACAGAGCCCGACATTAAAGACAGTACAATGAAACAGTGCCCTACACTGAATAACGTAAAATTAAACAGAGCCCGACATTAAATACGGGACAATGAAACAGTGCCCGACACTGAACAAGGTAAAATTAAACACAGCCCGACATTAAATACGGTACAATGAATCAGTGCCCTACACTGAACAATGTAAAATTAAACACAGCCCGGCAATAAATACAGTACAATGGAACAGTGACCTACAGTAAACAAGGCAAAATTAAACAGAGCCCGACATTAAATACGGGACAATGAAACATTGCCCGACAGTGAACAAGGTAAAATTAAACAGAGCCCAACATTAAATACAGCACAATGAAACAATGCCCTACAGTGAACAATGTAAAGTTAAACACAGCCCGACATTAAATACGGTAAAATGAACAGTGCCCTACACTGAACAAGGTAAAATTAAACACAGCCCGACATTAAATACAGTACAATGAAACAGTGCCCTAGACTGAACAAGGTAAAATTAAACAGAGCCCGACATTAAATACGGTACAATGAAACAGTGCCCTACACTGAACAATGTAAAATTAAACATAGCCCGACATTAAATACGGTACAATGAAACAGTGCCCTACAGTGAACAATGTAAAATTAAACAGAGAACGACATTAAATACAGTACAATGTAACAGTGCCCTACACTGAGCAAGGTAAAATTAAACACAGCCCGACATTAAATACAGTACAATGAAACAGTGACCTACAGTGAACAATGTAAAATTAAACATAGCCCGACATTAAATACGGTACAATGAAACAGTGCCCTACAGTGAACAATGTACAATTAAACACAGCCCAACATTAAATACGGTACAATGAAACAGTGCCCTAAAGTGAACAATGTACAATTAAACACAGCCCAACATTAAATACGGTACAGTGAAACAGTGCCCTACACTGAACAAGGTAAAATTAAACACAGCCCGACATTAAATACGTTACAATGAAACAGTGCCCTACACTGAACAATGTAAAATTAAACACAGCCCGACATTAAATACGGTACAATGAAACAGTGCCCTACACTGAACAAGGTAAAATTAAACAGAGCCCGACATTAAATACAGTACAATGAAACAGTGCCCTACAGTGAACAATGTACAATTAAACACAGCCCAACATTAAATACGGTACAGTGAAACAGTGCCCTACACTTAACAAGGTAAAATTAAACACAGCCCGACATTAAATACGTTACAATGAAACAGTGCCCTACACGGAACAATGTAAAATTAAACACAGCCCGACATTAAATACGGTACAATGAAACAGTGCCCTACACTGAACAAGGTATAATTAAACAGAGCCCGACATTAAATACGGTACAATGAAACAGTGCCCTACACTGAACAAGGTAAAATTAAACAGAGCCCGACATTAAATACAGTACAATGAAACAGTGCCCTACAGTGAACAATGTACAATTAAACACAGCCCGACATTAAATACAGTACAATAAAACAGTGCCCTACACTGAACAATGTAAAATTAAACAGAGCCCGACATTAAATACGGGACAATGAAACAGTGCCCTACAGTGAACAATGTAAAATTAAACAGAGCACAACATTAAATACAGCACAATGAAACAGGGCCCTACAGTGAACAATGTAAAATTAAACAGAGCCCGACATTAAATACGGTACAATGAAACAATGCCCTACAGTGAACAATGTAAAATTAAACAGAGCCCGACATTAAATACGGGACAACGTAACAGTGCCCGACAGTGAACAAGGTAAAATTAGACAGAGCCCAACATTCAATACGGTGCAATGAAACAGTGACCTACAGTGAACAATGTAAAATTAAACAGAGCACGACATTAAATACGGTACAATGAAACAGTGCCCTACAGTGAACAATGTAAAATTAAACAGAGCACGACATTAAATACAGTACAATGAAACAGTGCCCTACAGTGAACAATGTACAATTAAACACAGCCCGACATTAAATACGGTACAATGAAACAGTGCCCTACACTGAACAAGGTAAAATTAAACACAGCCCGACATTAAATACGGTACAATGAATCAGTGCCCTACCAGCAACAATGTAAAATTAAACAGAACCCGACATTAAATACGGTACAATGAAACAGTGCCCTACAGTGAACAACGTAAAATTAAACAGAGCCCGACATTAAATACAGTACAATGAAACAGGGCCCTAATGTGAACAATGTAAAATAAAACAGAGCCCGACATTAAATACAGTACAATGAAACAGTGACCTACAGTAAACAACGCAAAATTAAACAGAGCCCGACATTAAATACAGTACAATGAAACAGTGCCCTACACTGAACAACGTAAACTTAAACACAGCCCGACTTTAAGTACGGTACAATGAATCAGTGCCCTACACTGAACAATGTAAAATTAAACACAGCCCGGTATTAAATACAGTACAATGAAACAGTGACCTCCAGTAAACAAGGCAAAATTAAACAGAGCCCGATATTAAATACGGTACAATGAAACAGTGCACTACACTGAACAATGTAAAATTAAACAGAGCCCGACATTAAATACGGTACAATGAAACAGTGCACAACAGTGAACAAGGTAAAATTAAACAGAGCCCAACATTAAATACAGCACAATGAAACAATGCCCTACAGTGAACAATGTAAAATTAAACAGAGCCCAACATTAAATACAGCACAATGAAACAATGCCCTACAGTGAACAATGTAAAGTTAAACACAGCCCGACATTAAATACGGTAAAATGAAACAGTGCCCTACACTGAACAAGGTAAAATTAAACAGAGCCCGACATTAAATACAGTACAATGAAACAGTGCCCTACACTGAACAATATAACATTAAACAGAGATCGAGATTAAATACGGGACAACGAAACAGTGCCCGACAGTGAACAAGGTAAAATTAAACAGAGCCCAACATTAAATACGGTACAATGAAACAGTGCCCTACTGTGAACAATGTAAAATTAAACAGAGCACGACATTAAATACAGTACAATGTAACAGTGCCCTCCACTGAGCAAGGTAAAATTAAACACAGCCCGACATTAAATACGGTACAATGAAACAGTGCCCTACAGTGAACAATGTACAATTAAAGACAGCCCGACATTAAATACGGTACAATGAAACAGTGCCCTACACTGAACAAGGTAAAATTAAACAGAGCCCGACATTAAATACAGTACAATGAAACAGTGACCTACACTGAACAAGGTAAAATTAAACAGAGCCCGACATTAAATACGGTACAGTGAAACAGTGCCCTGCACTGAACTATGTAAAATTAAACACAGCCCGACATTAAATACAGTACAATGAAACAGTGCCCTACACTGAACAATGTAAACTTAAACACAGCCCGACATTAAATACGGTACAATGAATCAGTGCCCTACACTGAACAATGTAAACTTAAACACAGCCCGACATTAAATACGGTAAAATGAATCAGTGCCCTACACTGAACAATGTAAAATTAAACACAGCCCGACATTAAATACGGTAAAATGAAACAGTGCCCTACACTGAACAAGGTAAAATTAAACAGAGCCCGACTTTAAATACGGTACAATGAAACAGTGCCCTACACTGAACAAGGTAAAATTAAACAGAGCCCGACATTAAATACAGTACAATGAAACAGTGAGCTACAGTAAACAATGTAAACTTAAACACAGCCCGACATTAAATACGGTACAATGAATCAGTGCCCTACAATGAACAATGCAAAATTAAACACAGCCCGACATTAAAGACAGTACAATGAAACAGTGCCCTACACTGAACAATGTAAAATTAAACAGAGCCCGACATTAAATACGGGACAATGAGCCCAACTGTGAACAATGTAAAATTAAACAGAGCCCAACATTAAATACAGCACAATGAAACAATGCCCTCCAGTGAACAATGTAAAGTTAAACACAGCCCGACATTAAATACGGTAAAATGAAACACTGCCCTACACTAAACAAGGTAAAATTAAACAGAGCCCGACATTAAATACGGGACAACGAAACAGTGCCCGACAGTGAACAAGGTAAAATTAGACAGAGCCCAACATTAAATATGGTACAATGAACAGTGCCCTACAGTGAACAATGTAAAATTAAACAGAGCACGACATTAAATACAGTACAATGAAACAGTGCCCTACAGTGAACAATGTACAATTAAACACAGCCCTACATTAAATACGGTACAATGAAACAGTGCCCTACACTGAACAAGGTAAAATTAAACACAGCCCGACATTAAATACGGTACAATGAAACAGTGCCCTACAGTGAACAATGTACAATTAAACACAGCCCTACATTAAATACGGTACAATGAAACAGTGCCCTACACTGAACAAGGTAAAATTAAACACAGCCCGACATTAAATACGGTACAATGAATCAGTGCCCTACACTGAACAATGTAAAATTAAACAGAGCCCGACATTAAAGACTGTACAATGAAACAGTGCCCTACACTGAATAATGTAAAATTAAACAGAGCCCGACATTAAATACGGGACAATGAAAGAGTGCCCGACAGTGAACAATGTAAAATTAAACAGAGCACGACATTAAATACAGTACAATGTAACAGTGCCCTCCAGTGAGCAAGGTAAAATTAAACAGAGCACGACATTAAATACGGTACACTGAAACAGTGCCCTACAGTGAACAATGTAAAATTAAACAGAGAACGACATTAAATACAGTACAATGTAACAGTGCCCTACACTGAGCAAGGTAAAATTAAACACAGCACGGGGCTTTAGTGCCAGGGGCTTAGACGGGGCAGAGTTTGTAAGGAGCATCCAGGAGGGCTTCTTAAAACAATATGTAAACAGTCCAACTAGGGAAGAGGCGGTACTGGACCTGGTATTGGGGAATGAGCCCGGCCAGGTGGTAGATGTTTCAGTAGGGGAGCATTTCGGTAACAGTGACCACAATTCAGTAAGTTTTAAAGTACTGGTGGACAAGGATAAGAGTGGTCCGAGGATGAATGTGCTAAATTGGGGGAAGGCTAATTATAACAATATTAGGCGGGAACTGAAGAGCACAGATTGGGGGCGGATGTTTGAGGGCAAATCAACATCTGACATGTGGGAGGCTTTCAAGTGTCAGTTGATAGGAATACAGGACAGGCATGTTCCTGTGAGGAAGAAAGACAAATACGGCAATTTTCGGGAACCTTGGATGACAAATGATATTGTAGGCCTCGTCAAAAAGAAAAAGGAGGCATTTGTCAGGGCTAAAAGGCTGGGAACAGACGAAGCCTGTGTGGCATATAAGGAAAGTAGGAAGGAACTTAAGCAGGGAGTCAGGAGGGCTAGAAGGGGTCATGAAAAGTCATTGGCAAATAGGGTTAAGGAAAATCCCAAGGCTTTTTACACTTACATAAAAAGCAAGAGGGTAGCCAGGGAAAGGGTTGGCCCACTGAAGGATTGGCAAGGGAATCTATGTGTGGAGCCAGAGGAAATGGGCGAGGTACTAAATGAATACTTTGCATCAGTATTCACCAAAGAGAAGGAATTGGTAGATGTTGAGTCTGGAGAAGGGGGTGTAGATAGCCTGGGTCACATTGTGATCCAAAAAGACGAGGTGTTGGGTGTCTTAAAAAATATTAAGGTAGATAAGTCCCCAGGGCCAGATGGGATCTACCCCAGAATACTGAAGGAGGCTGGAGAGGAAATTGCTGAGGCCTTGACAGAAATCTTTGGATCCTCGCTGTCTTCAGGGGATGTCCCGGAGGACTGGAGAATAGCCAATGTTGTTCCTCTGTTTAAGAAGGGTGGCAGGGATAATCCCGGGAACTACAGGCCGGTGAGCCTTACTTCAGTGGTAGGGAAATTACTGGAGAGAATTCTTCGAGACAGGATCTACTCCCATTTGGAAGCAAATGGACGTATTAGTGAGAGGCAGCACGGTTTTGTGAAGGGGAGGTCGTGTCTCACTAACTTGATAGAGTTTTTCGAGGAGGTCACTAAGATGATTGATGCAGGTAGGGCAGTAGATGTTGTCTATATGGACTTCAGTAAGGCCTTTGACAAGGTCCCTCATGGTAGACTAGTACAAAAGGTGAAGTCACACGGGATCAGGGGTGAACTGGCAAGGTGGATACAGAACTGGCTAGGCCATAGAAGGCAGAGGGTAGCAATGGAGGGATGCTTTTCTAATTGGAGGGCTGTGACCAGTGGTGTTCCACAGGGATCAGTGCTGGGACCTTTGCTCTTTGTAGTATATATAAATGATTTGGAGGAAAATGTAACTGGTCTGATTAGTAAGTTTGCAGACGACACAAAGGTTGGTGGAATTGCGGATAGCGATGAGGACTGTCTGAGGATACAGCAGGATTTAGATTGTCTGGAGACTTGGGCGGAGAGATGGCAGATGGAGTTTAACCTGGACAAATGTGAGGTAATGCATTTTGGAAGGGCTAATGCAGGTAGGGAATATACAGTGAATGGTAGAACCCTCAAGAGTATTGAAAGTCAAAGAGATCTAGGAGTACAGGTCCACAGATCACTGAAAGGGGCTACACAGGTGGAGAAGGTAGTCAAGAAGGCATACGGCATGCTTGCCTTCATTGGCCGGGGCATTGAGTATAAGAATTGGCAAGTCATGTTGCAGCTGTATAGAACCTTAGTTAGGCCACACTTGGAGTATAGTGTTCAATTCTGGTCGCCACACTACCAGAAGGATGTGGAGGCTTTAGAGAGGGTGCAGAAGAGATTTAGCAGAATGTTGCCTGGTATGGAGGGCATAAGCTATGAGGAGCGATTGAATAAACTCGGTTTGTTCTCACTGGAACGAAGGAGGTTGAGGGGCGACCTGATAGAGGTATACAAAATTATGAGGGGCATAGACAGAGTGGATAGTCAGAGGCTTTTCCCCAGGGTAGAGGGGTCAATTACTAGGGGGCATAGGTTTAAGGTGAGAGGGGCAAAGTTTAGAGTAGATGTACGAGGCAAGTTTTTTACGCAGAGGGTAGTGGGTGCCTGGAACTCACTACCGGAGGAGGTAGTGGAGGCAGGGACGATAGGGACATTTAAGGGGCATCTTGACAAATATATGAATAGGATGGGAATAGAAGGATACGGACCCAGGAAGAGTAGAAGATTGTAGTTTAGTCGGGCAGTATGGTCGGCACGGGCTTGGAGGGCCGAAGGGCCTGTTCCTGTGCTGTACATTTCTTTGTTCTTTGTTCTTTGACATTAAATACAGTACAATGAAACAGTGACCTACAGTGAACAATGTAAAATTAAACATAGCCCGACATTAAATACGGTACAATGAAACAGTGCCCTACAGTGAACAATGTAAAATTAAACAGAGCACGACATTAAATACAGTACAATGTAACAGTGTCCTCCACTGAGCAAGGTAAAATTAAACACAGCCCGACATTAAATACGGTACAATGAAACAGTGCCCGACAGTGAACAATGTACAATTAAACACAGCCCAACATTAAATACGGTACAATGAAACAGTGCCCTACAGTGAGCAAGGTAAAATTAAACAGAGCACGACATTAAATACGGTACACTGAAACAGTGCCCTACAGTGAACAATGTAAAATTAAACAGAGAACGACATTAAATACAGTACAATGTAACAGTGCCCTACACTGAGCAAGGTAAAATTAAACACAGCACGACATTACATACAGTACAATGAAACAGTGACCTACAGTGAACAATGTAAAATTAAACATAGCCCGACATTAAATACGGTACAATGAAACAGTGCCCTACAGTGAACAATGTAAAATTAAACAGAGCACGACATTAAATACAGTACAATGTAACAGTGTCCTCCACTGAGCAAGGTAAAATTAAACACAGCCCGACATTAAATACGGTACAATGAAACAGTGCCCGACAGTGAACAATGTACAATTAAACACAGCCCAACATTAAATACGGTACAATGAAACAGTGCCCTACAGTGAATAATGTACAATTAAACACAGCCCAACATTAAATACTAAACAGTGAAACAGTGCCCTACACTGAACAAGGTAAAATTAAACACTGCCCGACATTAAATACGTTACAATGAAACAGTGCCCTACACTGAACAATGTAAAATTAAACACAGCCCGACATTAAATACGGTACAATGAAACAGTGCCCTACACTGAACAAGGTAAAATTAAACAGAGCACGACATTAAATACAGTACAATTAAACAGTGCCCTACAGTGAACAATGTACAATTAAACACAGCTCAACATTAAATACGGTACAGTGAAACAGTGCCCTACACTGAACAAGGTAAAATTAAACACAGCCCGACATTAAATACGTTACAATGAAACAGTGCCCTACACTGAACAATGTAAAATTAAACACAGCCCGACATTAAATACGGTACAATGAAACAGTGCCCTACACTGAACAAGGTAAAATTAAACAGAGCCCGACATTAAATACGGTACAATGAAACAGTGCCCTACACTGAACAAGGTAAAATTAAACAGAGCCCGACATTAAATACGGTACAATGAAACAGTGCCCTACAGTGAACAGTGTACAATTAAACACAGCCCGACAGTAAATACGGTACAATGAAGCAGTGCCCTACACTGAACAAGGTAAAATTAAACAGAGCCCGACATTAAATACAGTACAATGAAACAGGGCCCTAATGTGAACAATGTAAAATAAAACAGAGCCCGACATTAAATACGGTACAATGAATCAGTGCCCTACACTGAACAATGTAAAATTAAACACAGCCCGACATTAAATACAGTAAAATGAAACAGTGCCCTACAAGCAACAAGGTAAAATTAACAGAGCCCGACATTAAATACGGTAGAATGAAACAGTGCACTACACTGAACAATGTAAAATTAAACACAGCCCGACATTAAATACGGTACAATGAAACAGTGACCTACAGTGAACAATGTAAACATAAACACAGCCCGACATTAAATACGGTAAAATGAAACAGAGCCCTACACTGAACAAGGTAAAATTAAACAGAGCCCGACATTAAATACGGTACAATGAAACAGTGCCCTACACTGAACAAGGTAAAATTAAACAGAGCCCGACATTAAATACAGTACAATGAAACAGTGACCTACAGTAAACAAGGCAAAATTAAACAGAGCCCGACATTAAATACAGTACAATGAAACAGTGCCCTCCACTGAACAAGGTAAAATTAAACACTTCCCGACATTAAATACGGTACAATGAATCAGTGCCCTACACTGAACAATGTAAAATTAAACACAGCCCGGCAATAAATACAGTACAATGAAACAGTGACCTACAGTAAACAAGGCAAAATTAAACAGAGCCCGACATTAAAGACTGTACAATGAAACAGGGCCCTACACTGAATAATGTAAAATTAAACAGAGCCCGACATTAAATACGGGACAATGAAACATTGCCCGACAGTGAACAAGGTAAAATTAAACAGAGCCCAACATTAAATACAGCACAATGAAACAATGCCCTACAGTGAACAATGTAAAGTTAAACACAGCCCGACATTAAATACGGTAAAATGAACAGTGCCCTACACTGAACAAGGTAAAATTAAACACAGCCCGACATTAAATACAGTACAATGAAACAGTGCCCTAGACTGAACAAGGTAAAATTAAACAGAGCCCGACATTAAATACGGTACAATGAAACAGTGCCCTACACTGAACAATGTAAAATTAAACATAGCCCGACATTAAATACGGTACAATGAAACAGTGCCCTACAGTGAACAATGTAAAATTAAACAGAGAACGACATTAAATACAGTACAATGTAACAGTGCCCTACACTGAGCAAGGTAAAATTAAACACAGCCCGACATTAAATACAGTACAATGAAACAGTGACCTCCAGTGAACAATGTAAAATTAAACATAGCCCGACATTAAATACGGTACAATGAAACAGTGCCCTACAGTGAACAATGTACAATTAAACACAGCCCAACATTAAATACGGTACAATGAAACAGTGCCCTAAAGTGAACAATGTACAATTAAACACAGCCCAACATTAAATACGGTACAGTGAAACAGTGCCCTACACTGAACAAGGTAAAATTAAACACAGCCCGACATTAAATACGTTACAATGAAACAGTGCCCTACACTGAACAATGTAAAATTAAACACAGCCCGACATTAAATACGGTACAATGAAACAGTGCCCTACACTGAAAAAGGTAAAATTAAACAGAGCCCGACATTAAATACAGTACAATGAAACAGTGCCCTACAGTGAACAATGTACAATTAAACACAGCCCAACATTAAATACGGTACAGTGAAACAGTGCCCTACACTTAACAAGGGAAAATTAAACACAGCCCGACATTAAATACGTTACAATGAAACAGTGCCCTACACGGAACAATGTAAAATTAAACACAGCCCGACATTAAATACGTTACAATGAAACAGTGCCCTACACGGAACAATGTAAAATTAAACACAGCCCGACATTAAATACGGTACAATGAAACAGTGCCCTACACTGAACAAGGTAAAATTAAACAGAGCCCGACATTAAATACGGTACAATGAAACAGTGTCCTACACTGAACAAGGTAAAATTAAACAGAGCCCGACATTAAATACAGTACAATGAAACAGTGCCCTACAGTGAACAATGTACAATTAAACACAGCCCTACATTAAATACAGTACAATAAAACAGTGCCCTACACTGAACAATGTAAACTTAAACACAGCCCGACATTAAATAGGGTACAATGAATCAGTGCCCTACACTGCACAATGTAAAATTAAACACAGCCCGACATTAAAGACAGTACAATGAAACAGTGCCCTACACTGAATAATGTAAAATTAAACAGAGCCCGACATTAAATACGGGACAATGAAACAGTGCCCTACAGTGAACAATGTAAAATTAAACAGAGCACGACATTAAATACAGTACAATGCAACAGTGCCCTACAGTGAACAATGTAAAATTAAACATAGCCCGACATTAAATACGTTACAATGAAACTGTGCCCTACACTGACCAATGTAAAATTAAACACAGCCCGACATTAAATACGGTACAATGAAACAGTGCCCTACAGTGAACAAGGTAAAATTAAACAGAACCCGACATTAAATACGGTACAATGAAGCAGTGCCCTACACTGAACAAGGTAAAATTAAACAGAGCCCGACATTAAATACGGTACAATGAAACAGTGCCCTACACTGCACAAGGTAAAATTAAACAGAGCCCGACATTAAATACAGTACAATGAAACAGTGCCCGACAGTGAACAATGTAAAATTAAACACAGCCCGACATTAAATACGGTACAATGAAACAGTGCCCTACAGTGAACAGTGTACAATTAAACACAGCCCGACAGTAAATACGGTACAATGAAACAGTGCCCTACACTGAACAAGGTAAAATTAAACAGAGCCCGACATTAAATACGGTACAATGAAACAGTGCCCTACACTGAACAAGGTAAAATTAAACAGAGCCCGACATTAAATACGGTACAATGAAACAGTGCCCTACAGTGAACAATGTAAAATTAAACACAGCCCGACATTAAATACGGTACAATGAATCAGTGCCCTACCAGCAACAATGTAAAATTAAACAGAGCTAGACATTAAATACGGTACAATGAAACAGTGAACAACGTAAAATTAAACAGAGCCCGACATTAAATACAGTACAATGAAACAGGGCCCTAATGTGAACAATGTAAAGTTAAACACAGCCCGACATTAAATACGGTAAAATGAAACAGTGCCCTACACTGAACAAGGTAAAATTAAACACAGCCCGACATTAAATACAGTACAATGAAACAGTGCCCTAGACTGAACAAGGTAAAATTAAACAGAGCCCGACATTAAATACGGTACAATGAAACAGTGCCCTACACTGAACAATGTAAAATTAAACATAGCCCGACATTAAATACGGTACAATGAAACAGTGCCCTACAGTGAACAATGTAAAATTAAACAGAGAACGACATTAAATACAGTACAATGTAACAGTGCCCTACACTGAGCAAGGTAAAATTAAACACAGCCCGACATTAAATACAGTACAATGAAACAGTGACCTACAGTGAACAATGTAAAATTAAACACAGCCCGACATTAAATACAGTACAATGAAACAGTGACCTACAGTGAACAATGTAAAATTAAACATAGCCCGACATTAAATACGGTACAATGAAACAGTGCCCTACAGTGAACAATGTAAAATTAAACAGAGCACGACATTAAATACAGTACAATGTAACAGTGCCCTCCACTGAGCAAGGTAAAATTAAACACAGCCCGACATTAACTACGGTACAATGAAACAGTGCCCTACAGTGAACAATGTACAATTAAACACAGCCCAACATTAAATACGGTACAATGAAACAGTGCCCTACAGTGAATAATGTACAATTAAACACAGCCCAACATTAAATACGGTACAATGAAACAGTGCCCTACAGTGAACAATGTACAATTAAACACAGCCCAACATTAAATACGGTACAGTGAAACAGTGCCCTACACTGAACAAGGTAAAATTAAACACAGCCCGACATTAAATACGTTACAATGAAACAGTGCCCTACAGTGAACAATGTACAATTAAACACAGCCCAACATTAAATACGGTACAGTGAAACAGTGCCCTACACTGAACAAGGTAAAATTAAACACAGCCCGACATTAAATACGTTACAATGAAACAGTGCCCTACACGGAACAATGTAAAATTAAACACAGCCCGACATTAAATACGGTACAATGAAACAGTGCCCTACACTGAACAATGTAAAATTAAACACAGCCCGACATTAAATACGTTACAATGAAACAGTGCCCTACACGGAACAATGTAAAATTATACACAGCCCGACATTAAATACGGTACAATGAAACCGTGCCCTACACTGAACAAGGTAAAATTAAACAGAGCCCGACATTAAATACGGTACAATGAAACAGTGCCCTACACTGAACAAGGTAAAATTAAACAGAGCCCGACATTAAATACAGTACAATGAAACAGTGCCCTACAGTGAACAATGTACAATTAAACACAGCCCGACATTAAATACGGTACAATGAAACAGTGCCCAACAGTGAACAATGTACAATTAAACACAGCCCGACAGTAAATACGGTACAATGAAACAGTGCCCTACACTGAACAAGGTACAATTAAACACAGCCCGACAGTAAATACGGTACAATGAAACAGTGCCCTACACTGAACAAGGTAACATTAAACAGAGCCCGACATTAAATACGGTACAATGAAACAGTGCCCTACACTGACCAAGGTAAAATTAAACAGAGCCCGACATTCAATACGGTACAATGAAACAGTGACCTCCAAGCAACAAGGTAAAATTAAACACAGCCCGACATTACATAGGGTAGAATGAAACAGTGCCCTACAGTGAACAATGGAAAATTAAACACAGCCCGACATTAAATACGGTACAATGAAACAGTGACCTACAGTGAACAAGGTAAAATTAAACAGAGCCCGACACTAAATACGGTACAATGAAACAGTGCCCTACAAGCAACAAGGTAAAATTAAACAGAGCCCGACATTAAAGACAGTACAATGAAACAGTGCCCTACACTGAATAATGTAAAATTAAACAGAGCCCGACATTAAATACGGTGCAATGAAACAGTGACCTACAGTGAATAATGTAAACTTAAACACAGCCCGACATTAAATACGGTAAAATGAAACAGTGCCCTACACTGAACAAGGTAAAATTAAACAGATCCCGACATTAAATACGGTACAATGAAACAGTGCCCTGCACTGAACAAGGTAAAATTAAACAGAGCCCGACATTAAATACAGTACAATGAAACAGTGCCCTACACTGAACAATGTAAACTTAAACGCAGCCCGACATTAAATACGGTACAATGAATCAGTGCTCTACACTGAACAATGTAAAATTAAACACAGCCCGGCATTAAATACAGGACAATGAAACAGTGACCTACAGTAAACAAGGCAAAATTAAACAGAGCCCGACATTAAAGACAGCACAATGAAACAGTGCCCTACACTGAATAATGGAAAATTAAACAGAGCCCGACATTAAATACGGGACAATGAAACAGTGCCCAACAGTGAACAAGGTAAAATTAAACAGAGCCCAACATTAAATACAGCACAATGAAACAATGCCCTACAGTGAACAATGTAAAATTAAACAGAGCCCGACATTAAATACGGTACAATGAAACAGTGCCCTACACTGAACAATGTAAAATTAAACACCCCCGACATTAAATACGGTACAATGAAACAGTGCCCCACAGTGAACAATGTACAATAAAACACAGCCCGACATTAAATACGGTACAATGAAACAGTGCCCTACACTGAACAAGGTAAAATTAAACACAGCCCGACATTAAATACGGTACAATGAAACAGTGACCTATAGTGAACAAGGTAAAATTAAACAGAGCCCGACACTAAATACGGTACAATGAAACAGTGCCCTACAAGCAACAAGGTAAAATTAAACAGAGCCCGACATTAAAGACAGTACAATGAAACAGTGCCCTACACTGAATAATGTAAAATTAAACAGAGCCCGACATTAAATACGGTGCAATGAAACAGTGACCTACAGTGAATAATGTAAACTTAAACACAGCCCGACATTAAATACGGTAAAATGAAACAGTACCCTACACTGAACAATGTAAACTTAAACGCAGCCCGACATTAAATACGGTACAATGAATCAGTGCCCTCCACTGAACAATGTAAAATTAAACACAGCCCGACAATTAATACGGTACAGTGAAACAGTGCCCTACAGTAAACAAGGCAAAATTAAACAGAGCCCGATATTAAAGACAGTACAATGAAACAGTGCCCTACACTGAATAATGTAAAATTATACAGAGCCCGACATTAAATACGGGACAATGAAACAGTGCCCAACAGTGAACAAGGTAAAATTAAACAGAGCCCAACATTAAATACAGCACAATGAAACAATGCCCTGCAGTGAACAATGTAAAGTTAAACACAGCCCGACATTAAATACGGTACAATGAATCAGTGCCCTACCAGCAACAATGTAAAATTAAACAGAGCCCGACATTAAATACGGTAATATGAAACAGTGCCCTACACTGAACAAGGTATAATTAAACACAGCCCGACATTAAATACGGTACAATGAAACAGTGCCCTACACTGAACAATGTAAAATTAAACACCCCCGACATTAAATACGGTACAATGAAACAGTGCCCTACACTGAACAACGTAAAATTAAACACAGCCCGACATTAAATACGTTACAATGAAACAGTGCCCTACACGGAACAATGTAAAATTATACACAGCCCGACATTAAATACGGTACAATGAAACAGTGCCCTACACTGAACAAGGTAAAATTAAACAGAGCCCGACATTAAATACGGTACAATGAAACAGTGCCCTACACTGAACAAGGTAAAATTAAACAGAGCCCGACATTAAATACAGTACAATGAAACAGTGCCCTACAGTGAACAATGTACAATTAAACACAGCCCGACATTAAATACAGTACAATAAAACAGTGCCCTACACTGAACAATGTAAAATTAAACAGAGCCCAACATTAAATACAGCACAATGAAACAATGCCCTACAGTGAACAATGTAAAATTAAACAGAGCCCGACATTAAATACGGGACAACGTAACAGTGCCCGACAGTGAACAAGGTAAAATTAGACAGAGCCCAACATTAAATACGGTGCAATGAAACAATGCCCTACAGTGAACAATGTAAAATTAAACAGAGCACGACATTAAATACGGTACAATGAAACAGTGCCCTACAGTGAACAATGTAAAATTAAACAGAGCACGACATTAAATACAGTACAATGAAACAGTGCCCTACCGTGAACAATGTACAATTAAACACAGCCCGACATTAAATACGGTACAATGAAACAGTGCCCTACACTGAACAAGGTAAAATTAAACACAGCCCGACATTAAATACGGTACAATGAATCAGTGCCCCACACTGAACAATGTAAAATTAAACAGAGCCCGACATTAAAGACTGTACAATGAAACAGTGCCCTACACTGAATAATGTAAAATTAAACAGAGCCCGACATTAAATACGGGACAATGAAAGAGTGCCCTACAGTGAACAAGGTAAAATTTAACAGAGCCCGACATTAAATACGGTACAATGTAACAGTGCCCTCCACTGAGCAAGGTAAAATTAAACAGAGCACGACATTAAATACGGTACACTGAAACAGTGCCCTACACTGAGCAATGTAAAATTAAACATAGCCCGACATTAAATACGGTACAATGAAACAGTGCCCTACAGTGAACAATGTAAAATTAAACAGAGAACGACATTAAATACGGTACAGTGAAACAGTGCCCTACACTGAACAAGGTAAAATTAAACACAGCCCGACATTAAATACGTTACAATGAAACAGTGCCCTACACGGAACAATGTAAAATTAAACACAGCCCGACATTAAATACGGTACAATGAAACAGTGCCCTACACTGAACAAGGTAAAATTAAACAGAGCCCGACATTAAATACGGTACAATGAAACAGTGTCCTACACTGAACAAGGCAAAATTAAACAGAGCCCGACATTAAATACAGTACAATGAAACAGTGCCCTACAGTGAACAATGTACAATTAAACACAGCCCGACATTAAATACAGTACAATAAAACAGTGCCCTACACTGAACAATGTAAACTTAAACACAGCCTGACATTAAATACGGTACAATGAATCAGTGCCCTACACTGAACATAGCAAAATTAAACACAGCCCGGCATTAAATACAGTCCAATGAAACAGTGACCTACAGTGAGCAATGTAAAATTAAACATAGCCCGACATTAAATACAGCACAATGAAACAGTGCCCTACAGTGAACAATGTAAAATTAAACAGAGAACGACATTAAATACAGTACAATGTAACAGTGCCCGACACTGAGCAAGGTAAAATTAAACACAGCACGACATTAAATACAGTACAATGAAACAGTGACCTACACTGAACAAGGTAAAATTAAACACAGCCCGACATTAAATACGTTACAATGAAACAGTGCCCTACACTGAACAATGTAAAATTAAACACAGCCCGACATTAAATACGGTACAATGAAACAGTGCCCTACACTGAACAAGGTAAAATTAAACAGAGCCCGACATTAAAGACTGTACAATGAAACAGGGCCCTACACTGAATAATGTAAAATTAAACAGAGCCCGACATTAAATACGGGACAATGAAACATTGCCCGACAGTGAACAAGGTAAAATTAAACAGAGCCCAACATTAAATACAGCACAATGAAACAATGCCCTACAGTGAACAATGTAAAGTTAAACACAGCCCGACATTAAATACAGTACAATGAAACAGTGCCCTAGACTGAACAAGGTAAAATTAAACAGAGCCCGACATTAAATACGGTACAATGAAACAGTGCCCTACACTGAACAATGTAAAATTAAACATAGCCCGACATTAAATACGGTACAATGAAACAGTGCCCTACAGTGAACAATGTAAAATTAAACAGAGAACGACATTAAATACAGTACAATGTAACAGTGCCCTACACTGAGCAAGGTAAAATTAAACACAGCCCGACATTAAATACAGTACAATGAAACAGTGACCTACAGTGAACAATGTAAAATTAAACATAGCCCGACATTAAATACGGTACAATGAAACAGTGCCCTACAGTGAACAATGTAAAATTAAACAGAGAACGACATTAAATACAGTACAATGTAACAGTGCCCTACACTGAGCAAGGTAAAATTAAACACAGCCCGACATTAAATACAGTACAATGAAACAGTGACCTACAGTGAACAATGTAAAATTAAACACAGCCCGACATTAAATACGGTACAATGAAACAGTGCCCTACAGTGAACAATGTAAAATTAAACAGAGCACGACATTAAATACAGTACAATGTAACAGTGCCCTCCACTGAGCAAGGTAAAATTGAACACAGCCCGACATTAACTACGGTACAATGAAACAGTGCCCTACAGTGAACAATGTACAATTAAACACAGCCCAACATTAAATACGGTACAATGAAACAGTGCCCTACAGTGAACAATGTACAATTAAACACAGCCCAACATTAAATACGGTACAGTGAAACAGTGCCCTACACTGAACAAGGTAAAATTAAACACAGCCCGACATTAAATACGTTACAATGAAACAGTGCCCTACACTGAACAATGTAAAATTAAACACAGACCGACATTAAATACGGTACAATGAAACAGTGCCCTACACTGAACAATGTAAAATTAAACACAGCCCGACATTAAATACGGTACAATGAAACAGTGCCCTACACTGAACAAGGTAAAATTAAACACATCCCGACATTAAATACGTTACAATGAAACAGTGCCCTACACTGAACAATGTAAAATTAAACAGAGCCCGACATTAAATACGTTACAATGAAACAGTGCCCTACACGGAACAATGTAAAATTAAACACAGCCCGACATTAAATACGGTACAATGAAACCGTGCCCTACACTGAACAAGGTAAAATTAAACAGAGCCCGACAATAAATACGGTACAATGAAACAGTGCCCTACACTGAACAAGGTAAAATTAAACAGAGCCCGACATTAAATACAGTACAATGAAACAGTGCCCCACAGTGAACAATGTACAATTAAACACAGCCCGACAGTAAATACGGTACAATGAAACAGTGCCCTACACTGAACAAGGTACAATTAAACACAGCCCGACAGTAAATACGGTACAATGAAACAGTGCCCTACACTGAACAAGGTAACATTAAACAGAGCCCGACATTAAATACGGTACAATGAAACAGTGCCCTACACTGAACAAGGTAAAATTAAACAGAGCCCGACATTAAATACAGTACAATGAAACAGTGCCCTACAGTGAACAATGTAAAATTAAACACAGCCCGACATTAAATACGGTACAATGAAACAGTGCCCTACAGTGAACAAGGAAAAATTAAACAGAGCCCGACACTAAATACGGTACAATGAAACAGTGCCCTACAAGCAACAAGGTAAAATTAAACAGAGCCCGACATTAAAGACAGTACAATGAAACAGTGCCCTACACTGAATAATGTAAAATTAAACAGAGCCCGACATTAAATACGGTACAATGAAACAGTGCCCTACAGTGAACAAGGTAAAATTAAACAGAGCCCGACATTAAATACGGTAAAATGAAACAGTGCCCTACAGTGAACAATGTAAAATTAAACACAGCCCGACAGTAAATACAGTACAATGAAACAGTGCCCTACACTGAACAAGGTAAAATTAAACAGATCCCGACATTAAATACGGTACAATGAAACAGTGCCCTACAGTGAACAATGTAAACTTAAACGCAGCCCGACATTAAATACGGTACAATGAATCAGTGCCCTACACTGAACAAGGTAAAATTAAACAGAGCCCGACATTAAATACAGTACAATGAAACAGTGCCCTACACTGAACAATGTAAACTTAAACGCAGCCCGACATTAAATACGGTACAATGAATCAGTGCCCTACACTGAACAATGTAAAATTAAACACAGCCCGGCATTAAATACAGGACAATGAAACAGTGACCTACAGTAAACAAGGCAAAATTAAACAGAGCCCGACATTAAAGACAGTACAATGAAACAGTGCCCTACACTGAGCAAGGGAAAATTAAACACAGCCCGGCATTAAATACTGGACAATGAAACAGTGACCTACAGTAAACAAGACAAAATTAAACAGAGCCCGACATTAAAGACAGTACAATGAAACAGTGCCCTACACTGAATAATGTAAAATTAAACAGAGCCCGACATTAAATACGGGACAATGAAACAGTGCCCAACAGTGAACAAGGTAAAATTAAACAGAGCCCAACATTAAATACAGCACAATGAAACAATGCCCTGCAGTGAACAATGTAAAGTTAAACACAGTCCGACATTAAATACGGTACAATGAATCAGTGCCCTACCAGCAACAATGTAAAATTAAACAGAGCCCGACATTAAATACGGTACAATGAAACAGTGCCCTACAGTGAACAAGGTAAAATTAAACAGAGCCCGACATTAAATACGGTACAATGAAACAGTGCCCTACACTGAATAATGTAAAATTAAACAGAGCCCGACATTAAATACGGTACAATGAATCAGTGCCCTACACTGAACAATGTAAAATTAAACACAGCCCGGCATTAAATACAGGACAATGAAACAGTGACCTACAGTAAACAAGGCAAAATTAAACAGAGCCCGACATTAAATACGGGACAATGAAACAGTGCCCAACAGTGAACAAGGTAAAATTAAACAGAGCCCAACATTAAATACAGCACAATGAAACAATGCCCTGCAGTGAACAATGTAAAATTAAACAGAGCCCGACATTAAATACAGTACAATGAATCAGTGCCCTACCAGCAACAATGTAAAATTAAACACCCCCGACATTAAATACAGTACAATGAAACAGTGCCCCACAGTGAACAATGTACAATAAAACACAGCCCGACATTAAATACGGTACAATGAAACAGTGCCCTACACTGAACAAGGTAAAATTAAACAGAGCCCGACATTAAATACGGTACAATGAAACAGTGCCCTACAGTGAACAATGTAAAATTAAACACAGCCCGACATTAAATACGGTACAATGAAACAGTGCACTACACTGAACAATGTAAAATTAAACACAGCCCGACATTAAATACGGTGCAATGAAACAGTGACCTACAGTGAACAAGGTAAAATTAAACAGAGCCCGACACTAAATACGGTACAATGAAACAGTGCCCTACAAGCAACAAGGTAAAATTAAACAGAGCCCGACATTAAAGACAGTACAATGAAACAGTGCCCTACACTGAATAATGTAAAATTAAACAGAGCCCGACATTAAATACGGTGCAATGAAACAGTGACCTACAGTGAATAATGTAAACTTAAACACAGCCCGACATTAAATACGGTAAAATGAAACAGTGCCCTACACTGAACAAGGTAAAATTAAACAGAGCCCGACATTAAATACGGTACAATGAAACAGTGCCCTACACTGAACAAGGTAAAATTAAACAGAGTCCGACATTAAATGCAGTACAATGAAACAGTGACCTACAGTAAACAAGGCAAAATAAAACAGAGCCCGACATTAAATACAGTACAATGAAACAGTACCCTACACTGAACAATGTAAACTTAAACGCAGCCCGACATTAAATACGGTACAATGAATCAGTGCCCTACACTGAACAATGTAAAATTAAACACAGCCCGGCATTAAATACAGGACAATGAAACAGTGACCTACAGTAAACAAGGCAAAATTAAACAGAGCCCGATATTAAAGACAGTACAATGAAACAGTGCCCTACACTGAATAATGTAAAATTAAACAGAGCCCGTCATTAAATACGGGACCATGAAACAGTGCCCAACAGTGAACAAGGTAAAATTAAACAGAGCCCAACATTAAATACAGCACAATGAAACAATGCCCTGCAGTGAACAATGTAAAGTTAAACACAGCCCGACATTAAATACGGTACAATGAATCAGTGCCCTACCAGCAACAATGTAAAATTAAACAGAGCCCGACATTAAATACGGTAATATGAAACAGTGCCCTACACTGAACAAGGTATAATTAAACACAGCCCGACATTAAATACGGTACAATGAAACAGTGCCCTACACTGAACAATGTAAAATTAAACACCCCCGACATTAAATACGGTACAATGAAACAGTGCCCTACACTGAACAAGGTAAAATTAAACAGAGCCCGACATTAAATACAGTACAATGAAACAGTGCCCTACACTGAACAATGTAAACTTAAACGCAGCCCGACATTAAATACGGTACAATGAATCAGTGCCCTACACTGAACAATGTAAAATTAAACACAGCCCGGCATTAAATACAGGACAATGAAACAGTGACCTACAGTAAACAAGGCAAAATTAAACAGAGCCCGACATTAAAAACAGTACAATGAAACAGTGCCCTACACTGAGCAAGGTAAAATTAAACACAGCCCGGCATTAAATACTGGACAATGAAACAGTGACCTACAGTAAACAAGACAAAATTAAACAGAGCCCGACATTAAAGACAGTACAATGAAACAGTGCCCTACACTGAATAATGTAAAATTAAACAGAGCCCGACATTAAATACGGGACAATGAAACAGTGCCCAACAGTGAACAAGGTAAAATTAAACAGAGCCCAACATTAAATACAGCACAATGAAACAATGCCCTGCAGTGAACAATGTAAAGTTAAACACAGTCCGACATTAAATACGGTACAATGAATCAGTGCCCTACCAGCAACAATGTAAAATTAAACAGAGCCCGACATTAAATACGGTACAATGAAACAGTGCCCTACAGTGAACAAGGTAAAATTAAACAGAGCCCGACATTAAATACGGTACAATGAAACAGTGCCCTACACTGAATAATGTAAAATTAAACAGAGCCCGACATTAAATACGGTACAATGAATCAGTGCCCTACACTGAACAATGTAAAATTAAACACAGCCCGGCATTAAATACAGGACAATGAAACAGTGACCTACAGTAAACAAGGCAAAATTAAACAGAGCCCGACATTAAATACGGGACAATGAAACAGTGCCCAACAGTGAACAAGGTAAAATTAAACAGAGCCCAACATTAAATACAGCACAATGAAACAATGCCCTGCAGTGAACAATGTAAAATTAAACAGAGCCCGACATTAAATACAGTACAATGAATCAGTGCCCTACCAGCAACAATGTAAAATTAAACACCCCCGACATTAAATACAGTACAATGAAACAGTGCCCCACAGTGAACAATGTACAATAAAACACAGCCCGACATTAAATACGGTACAATGAAACAGTGCCCTACACTGAACAAGGTAAAATTAAACAGAGCCCGACATTAAATACGGTACAATGAAACAGTGCCCTACAGTGAACAATGTAAAATTAAACACAGCCCGACATTAAATACGGTACAATGAAACAGTGCACTACACTGAACAATGTAAAATTAAACACAGCCCGACATTAAATACGGTGCAATGAAACAGTGACCTACAGTGAACAAGGTAAAATTAAACAGAGCCCGACACTAAATACGGTACAATGAAACAGTGCCCTACAAGCAACAAGGTAAAATTAAACAGAGCCCGACATTAAAGACAGTACAATGAAACAGTGCCCTACACTGAATAATGTAAAATTAAACAGAGCCCGACATTAAATACGGTGCAATGAAACAGTGACCTACAGTGAATAATGTAAACTTAAACACAGCCCGACATTAAATACGGTAAAATGAAACAGTGCCCTACACTGAACAAGGTAAAATTAAACAGAGCCCGACATTAAATACGGTACAATGAAACAGTGCCCTACACTGAACAAGGTAAAATTAAACAGAGTCCGACATTAAATGCAGTACAATGAAACAGTGACCTACAGTAAACAAGGCAAAATAAAACAGAGCCCGACATTAAATACAGTACAATGAAACAGTACCCTACACTGAACAATGTAAACTTAAACGCAGCCCGACATTAAATACGGTACAATGAATCAGTGCCCTACACTGAACAATGTAAAATTAAACACAGCCCGGCATTAAATACAGGACAATGAAACAGTGACCTACAGTAAACAAGGCAAAATTAAACAGAGCCCGATATTAAAGACAGTACAATGAAACAGTGCCCTACACTGAATAATGTAAAATTAAACAGAGCCCGACATTAAATACGGGACCATGAAACAGTGCCCAACAGTGAACAAGGTAAAATTAAACAGAGCCCAACATTAAATACAGCACAATGAAACAATGCCCTGCAGTGAACAATGTAAAGTTAAACACAGCCCGACATTAAATACGGTACAATGAATCAGTGCCCTACCAGCAACAATGTAAAATTAAACAGAGCCCGACATTAAATACGGTAATATGAAACAGTGCCCTACACTGAACAAGGTATAATTAAACACAGCCCGACATTAAATACGGTACAATGAAACAGTGCCCTACACTGAACAATGTAAAATTAAACACCCCCGACATTAAATACGGTACAATGAAACAGTGCCCTACACTGAACAAGGTAAAATTAAACAGAGCCCGACATTAAATACAGTACAATGAAACAGTGCCCTACAGTGAACAATGTACAATTAAACACAGCCCGACATTAAATACGGTACAATGAAACAGTGCCCTACAGTGAACAATGTACATTTAAACACAACCCGACAGTAAATACGGTACATTAAAACAGTGCCCTACACTGAACAAGGTAAAATTAAACAGAGCCCGACATTAAATACGGTACAATGAAACAGTGCCCTACACTGAACAAGGTAAAATTAAACAGAGCCCGACATTAAATACAGTACAATGAAACAGTGCCCTACAGTGAACAATGTACAATTAAACACAGCCCGACATTAAATACGGTACAATGAAACAGTGCCCTAGAGTGAACAATGTACAATTAAACACAGCCCGACAGTAAGTACGGTACAATGAAACAGTGCCCTACACTGAACAAGGTAAAATTAAACAGAGCCCGACATTAAATACGGTACAATGAAACAGTGCCCTACACTGAACAAGGTAAAATTAAACAGAGCCCGACATTAAATACGTTACAATGAAACAGTGCCCTACAGTGAACAAGGTAAAATTAAACAGAGCCCGACACTAAATACGGTACAATGAAACAGTGCCCTACAAGCAACAAGGTAAAATTAAACAGAGCCCGACATTCAATACGGTACAATGAAACAGTGCCCTACAGTGAACAATGTAAAATTAAACACAGCCCGACATTAAATCCGGTACAATGAAACAGTGCACTACACTGAACAATGTAAAATTAAACACAGCCCGACATTAAATACGGTGCAATGAAACAGTGACCTACAGTGAACAAGGTAAAATTAAACAGAGCCCGACACTAAATACGGTACAATGAAACAGTGCCCTACAAGCAACAAGGTAAAATTAAACAGAGCCCGACATTAAAGACAGTACAATGAAACAGTGCCCTACACTGAATAATGTAAAATTAAACAGAGCCCGACATTAAATACGGTACAATGAAACAGTGCCCTACAGTGAACAAGGTAACATTAAACAGAGCCCGACATTAAATACGGTAAAATGAAACAGTGCCCTACAGTGAACAATGTAAAATTAAACACAGCCCGACAGTAAATACAGTACAATGAAACAGTGCCCTACACTGAACAAGGTAAAATTAAACAGATCCCGACATTAAATACGGTACAATGAAACAGTGCCCTACAGTGAACAATGTAAACTTAAACGCAGCCCGACATTAAATACGGTACAATGAATCAGTGCCCGACACTGAACAAGGTAAAATTAAACAGAGCCCGACATTAAATACAGTACAATGAAACAGTGCCCTACACTGAACAATGTAAACTTAAACGCAGCCCGACATTAAATACGGTACAATGAATCAGTGCCCTACACTGAACAATGTAAAATTAAACACAGCCCGGCATTAAATACAGGACAATGAAACAGTGACCTACAGTAAACAAGGCAAAATTAAACAGAGCCCGACATTAAAGACAGTACAATGAAACAGTGCCCTACACTGAGCAAGGTAAAATTAAACACAGCCCGGCATTAAATACTGGACAATGAAACAGTGACCTACAGTAAACAAGACAAAATTAAACAGAGCCCGACATTAAAGACAGTACAATGAAACAGTGCCCTACACTGAATAATGTAAAATTAAACAGAGCCCGACATTAAATACGGGACAATGAAACAGTGCCCAACAGTGAACAAGGTAAAATTAAACAGAGCCCAACATTAAATACAGCACAATGAAACAATGCCCTGCAGTGAACAATGTAAAGTTAAACACAGTCCGACATTAAATACGGTACAATGAATCAGTGCCCTACCAGCAACAATGTAAAATTAAACAGAGCCCGACATTAAATACGGTACAATGAAACAGTGCCCTACAGTGAACAAGGTAAAATTAAACAGAGCCCGACATTAAATACGGTACAATGAAACAGTGCCCTACACTGAATAATGTAAAATTAAACAGAGCCCGACATTAAATACGGTACAATGAATCAGTGCCCTACACTGAACAATGTAAAATTAAACACAGCCCGGCATTAAATACAGGACAATGAAACAGTGACCTACAGTAAACAAGGCAAAATTAAACAGAGCCCGACATTAAAGACAGTACAATGAAACAGTGCCCTACACTGAATAATGTAAAATTAAACAGAGCCCGACATTAAATACGGGACAATGAAACAGTGCCCAACAGTGAACAAGGTAAAATTAAACAGAGCCCAACATTAAATACAGCACAATGAAACAATGCCCTGCAGTGAACAATGCAAAATTAAACAGAGCCCGACATTAAATACAGTACAATGAATCAGTGCCCTACCAGCAACAATGTAAAATTAAACACCCCCGACATTAAATACGGTACAATGAAACAGTGCCCCACAGTGAACAATGTACAATAAAACACAGCCCGACATTAAATACGGTACAATGAAACAGTGCACTACACTGAACAAGGTAAAATTAAACAGAGCCCGACATTAAATACGGTACAATGAAACAGTGCCCTACAGTGAACAATGTAAAATTAAACACAGCCCGACATTAAATACGGTACAATGAAACAGTGCACTACACTGAACAATGTAAAATTAAACACAGCCCGACATTAAATACGGTGCAATGAAACAGTGACCTACAGTGAACAAGGTAAAATTAAACAGAGCCCGACACTAAATACGGTACAATGAAACAGTGCCCTACAAGCAACAAGGTAAAATAAAATTAAACAGAGCCCGACATTAAAGACAGTACAATGAAACAGTGCCCTACACTGAATAATGTAAAATTAAACAGAGCCCGACATTAAATACGGTGCAATGAAACAGTGACCTACAGTGAATAATGTAAACTTAAACACAGCCCGACATTAAATACGGTAAAATGAAACAGTGCCCTACACTGAACAAGGTAAAATTAAACAGAGCCCGACATTAAATACGGTACAATGAAACAGTGCCCTACACTGAACAAGGTAAAATTAAACAGAGTCCGACATTAAATACAGTACAATGAAACAGTGACCTACAGTAAACAAGGCAAAATAAAACAGAGCCCGACATTAAATACAGTACAATGAAACAGTACCCTACACTGAACAATGTAAACTTAAACGCAGCCCGACATTAAATACGGTACAATGAATCAGTGCCCTACACTGAACAATGTAAAATTAAACACAGCCCGGCATTAAATACAGGACAATGAAACAGTGACCTACAGTAAACAAGGCAAAATTAAACAGAGCCCGATATTAAAGACAGTACAATGAAACAATGCCCTGCAGTGAACAATGTAAAGTTAAACACAGCCCGACATTAAATACGGTACAATGAATCAGTGCCCTACCAGCAACAATGTAAAATTAAACAGAGCCCGACATTAAATACGGTAATATGAAACAGTGCCCTACACTGAACAAGGTATAATTAAACACAGCCCGACATTAAATACGGTACAATGAAACAGTGCCCTACACTGAACAATGTAAAATTAAACACCCCCGACATTAAATACGGTACAATGAAACAGTGCCCTACACTGAACAAGGTAAAATTAAACAGAGCCCGACATTAAATACAGTACAATGAAACAGTGCCCTACAGTGAACAATGTACAATTAAACACAGCCCGACATTAAATACGGTACAATGAAACAGTGCCCTACAGTGAACAATGTACATTTAAACACAACCCGACAGTAAATACGGTACAGTAAAACAGTGCCCTACACTGAACAAGGTAAAATTAAACAGAGCCCGACATTAAATACGGTACAATGAAACAGTGCCCTACACTGAACAAGGTAAAATTAAACAGAGCCCGACATTAAATACAGTACAATGAAACAGTACCATACAGTGAACAATGTACAAGTAAACACAGCCCGACATTAAATACGGTACAATGAAACAGTGCCCTAGAGTGAACAATGTACAATTAAACACAGCCCGACAGTAAGTACGGTACAATGAAACAGTGCCCTACACTGAACAAGGTAAAATTAAACAGAGCCCGACATTAAATACGGTACAATGAAACAGTGCCCTACACTGAACAAGGTAAAATTAAACAGAGCCCGATATTAAATACGGTACAATGAAACAGCGACCTACACTGAACAAGGTAAAATTAAACACAGCCCGACATTAAATACAGTACAATGAAACAGTGACCTACAGTAAACAAGGCAAAATTAAACAGAGCCCGACATTAAATACAGTACAATGAAACAGTGCCCTACACTGAACAATGTAAACTTAAACGCAGCCCGACATTAAATACGGTACAATGAATCAGTGCCCTACACTGAACAATGTAAAATTAAACACAGCCCGGCATTAAATACAGGACAATGAAACAGTGACCTACAGTAAACAAGGCAAAATTAAACAGAGCCCGACATTAAAGACAGTACAATGAAACAGTGCCCTACACTGAATAATGTAAAATTAAACAGAGCCCGACATTAAATACGGGACAATGAAACAGTGCCCAACAGTGAACAAGGTAAAATTAAACAGAGCCCAACATTAAATACAGCACAATGAAACAATGCCCTGCAGTGAACAATGTAAAGTTAAACACAGTCCGACATTAAATACGGTACAATGAATCAGTGCCCTACCAGCAACAATGTAAAATTAAACAGAGCCCGACATTAAATACGGTAATATGAAACAGTGCCCTACACTGAACAAGGTAAAATTAAACAGAGCCCGACATTAAATACGGTACAATGAAACAGTGCCCTACACTGAACAAGGTAAAATTAAACAGAGCCCGACATTAAATACAGTACAATGAAACAGTGCCCTACAGTGAACAATGTACAATTAAACACAGCCCGACATTAAATACGGTACAATGAAACAGTGCCCTACAGTGAACAATGTACAATTAAACACAGCCCGACAGTAAGTACGGTACAATGAAACAGTGCCCTACACTGAACAAGGTAAAATTAAACAGAGCCCGACATTAAATACGGTACAATGAAACAGTGCCCTACACTGAACAAGGTAAAATTAAACAGAGCCCGACATTAAATACAGTACAATGAAACAGTGACCTACAGTAAACAAGGCAAAATTAAACACAGCCCGACATTAAATACGGTACAATGAAACAGTGCCCTACACTGAACAATGTAAAATTAAACACCCCCGACATTAAATACGGTACAATGAAACAGTGCCCCACAGTGAACAATGTACAATAAAACACAGCCCGACATTAAATACGGTACAATGAAACAGTGCCCTACACTGAATAATGTAAAACTAAACAGAGCCCGACATTAAATACCGTGCAATGAAACAGTGACCTACAGTGAATAATGTAAAATTAAACACAGCCCGACATTAAATACGGTAAAATGAAACAGTGCCCTACACTGAACAAGGTAAAATTAAACAGAGTCCGACATTAAATATGGTACAATGAAACAGTGCCCTACACTGAATAAGGTAAAATTAAACAGTGCCCGACATTAAATACAGTACAATGAAATAGTGACCTACAGTAAACAATGTAAAATTAAACAGAGCACGACATTAAATACGGTACAATGAAACAGTGCCCTACAGTGAACAACGTAAAATTAAACAGAGCCCGACATTAAATACGGTACAATGAATCAGTGCCCTACACTGAACAATGTAAAATTAAGCACAGCCCGACATTAAATACAGTAAAATGAAACAGTGCCCTACAGTGAACAAGGTAAAATTAAACAGAGCCGGACATTAAATACAGTACAATGAAACAGTGCCCTAAAGTGAACAAGGTAAAATTAAACAGAGCCCGACATTAAATACAGTACAATGAAACAGTGCCCTACAAGCAATGGGGTAAAATTAAACAGAGCCCGACATTGAATACAGCACAATGAAACAGTGCCCTACAGTGAACAATGTAAAATTAAACAGAGCCCGACATTAAATACGGTACAATGAAACAGTGCCCTACAAGCAACAAGGTAAAATTAAACAGAGCCCGACATTAAATACAGTGCAATGAAACAGTGCCCTACAGTGAACAATGTAAAATTAAACACAGCCCGACATTAAATACAGTACAATGAAACAGTGACCTACAGTGAACAAGGTAAAATTAAACAGAGCCCGACATTAAATACAGTACAATGAAACAGTGCCCTACAAGCTACAATGTAAAATTAAACAGAGCTCGACATTAAATACGGTACAATGAAACAGTGCCCTACAAGCAACAAGGTAAAATTAAACATAGCCCGACATTAAATACCGTGCAGTGAAACAGTGCCCTACACTGAACAATGTAAAATTAAACATAGCCCGACATTAAATACCGTGCAGTGAAACAGTGCCCTACACTGAACAATGTAAAATTAAACAGAGCCCGACATTAAATACGGTACAATGAAACAGTGCCCTACAGTGAACAACGTAAAATTAAACAGAGCCCGGCATTTAATACAGTACAATGAAACAGGGCCCTAATGTGAACAATGTAAAATAAAACAGAGCCCGACATTAAATACGGTACAATGAAACAGTGCCCTACAGTGAACAATGTAAAATTAAACACAACCCGACATTAAATACAGTACAATGAAGCAGTGACCGACAGTGAACAAGGTAAAATTAAACAGAGCTCGACATTAAATACGGTACAATGAAACAGTGCCCTACAAGCAACAAGGTAAAATTAAACAGAGCCCAACATTAAATACAGTACAATGAAACAGTGCACTACACTGAACAATGTAAAATTAAACACAGCCCGACATTAAATACGGTGCAATGAAACAGTGACCTACAGTGAACAAGGTAAAATTAAACAGAGCCCGACATTAAATACGGTACAATGAAACAGTGCCCTACAAGCAACAAGGTAAAATTAAACAGAGCCCGACATTAAATATGGTACAATGAAACAGTGTCCTACACTGAACAAGGTAAAATTAAACAGAGCCCGACATTAAATATGGTACAATGAAACAGTGTCCGACACTGAACAAGGTAAAATTAAACAGAGCCCGACATTAAATATGGTACAATGAAACAGTGCCCTACACTGAATAAGGTAAAATTAAACAGAGCCCGACATTAAATACAGTACAATGAAATAGTGACCTACAGTAAACAAGGCAAAATTAAACAGAGCCCGACATTAAATACAGTACAATGAAACAGTGCCCTACACTGAACAATGTAACATTAAACAGAGCACGACATTAAATACGGGACAACGATACAGTGCCCGACAGTGAACAAGGTAAAATTAAACAGAGTCCAACATTAAATACAGCACAATGAAACAGTGCCCTACACTGAACAAGGTAAAATTAAACACAGCCCGACATTAAATACGGTACAATGAATCAGTGCCCAACCAGCAACAATGTAAAATTAAACAGAGCCCGACATTAAATACGGTACAATGAAACAGTGCCCTACAGTGAACAACGTAAAATTAAACAGAGCCCGGCATTTAATACAGTACAATAAAACAGGGCCCTAATGTGAACAATGTAAAATAAAACAGAGCCCGACATTAAATACGGTACAATGAAACAGTGCCCTACAGTGAACAATGTAAAATTAAACAGAGCACGACATTAAATACGGTACAATGAAACAGTGCCCTACAGTGAACAACGTAAAATTAAACAGAGCCCGACATTAAATACGGTACAATGAATCAGTGCCCTACACTGAACAATGTAAAATTAAACACAGCCCGACATTAAATACAGTAAAATGAAACAGTGCCCTACAGTGAACAAGGTAAAATTAAACAGAGCCGGACATTAAATACAGTACAATGAAACAGTGCCCTACAGTGAACAAGGTAAAATTAAACAGAGCCCGACATTAAATACAGTACAATGAAACAGTGCCCTACAAGCAATGGGGTAAAATTAAACAGAGCCCGACATTGAATACAGCACAATGAAACAGTGCCCTACAGTGAACAAGGCAAAATTAAACAGAGCCCGACATTAAAGACAGTACAATGAAACAGTGCCCTACACTGAATAATGTAAAATTAAACAGAGCCCGACATTAAATACGGGACAATGAAAAAGTGCCCGACAGTGAACAAGGTAAAATTAAACAGAGCCCAGCATTAAATACAGCACAATGAAACAATGCCCTACAGTGAACAATGTAAAGTTAAACACAGCCCGACATTAAATACGGTAAAATGAAACAGTGTCATACACTGAACAAGGTAAAATTAAACAGAGCCCGACATTAAATATGGTACAATGAAACAGTGCCCTACACTGAATAAGGTAAAATTAAACAGAGCCCGACATTAAATACCGTGCAGTGAAACAGTGCCCTACACTGAACAATGTAAAATTAAACATAGCCCGACATTAAATACCGTGCAGTGAAACAGTGCCCTACACTGAACAATGTAAAATTAAACACAGCCCGACATTAAATACAGTACAATGAATCAGTGCCCTACACTGAACAATGTAAACTTAAACACAGCCCGACATGAAATACGGTACAATGAAACAGTGCCCTACAGTGAACAATGTACAATTAAACACAGCCCAACATTAAATACGGTAATATAAAACAGTGTCCTACACTGATCAAGGTAAAATTAAACAGAGCCCGACATTAATACA
Source organism: Scyliorhinus torazame (assembly GCF_047496885.1). Classification (NCBI taxonomy): domain Eukaryota; kingdom Metazoa; phylum Chordata; class Chondrichthyes; order Carcharhiniformes; family Scyliorhinidae; genus Scyliorhinus; species Scyliorhinus torazame. The sequence goes on along the minus strand of NW_027307762.1, from coordinate 1,883,423 downwards.
GTACAATGAAACAGTGCCCTACAGTGAACAATGTACAATTAAACACAGCCCGACATTAAATACGGTACAATGAAACAGTGCCCTACAGTGAACAATGTACAATTAAACACAGCCCGACAGAAAATACGGTACAATGAATCAGTGCCCTACCAGCAACAATGTAAAATTAAACAGAGCCCGACATTAAATACAGTACAATGAAACAGGGCCCTAATGTGAACAATGTACAATTAAACACAGCCCGACATTAAATACGGTACAATGAAACAGTGCCCTACAGTGAACAATGTAAAATTAAACACAGCCCGACAGTAAATACGGTACAATGAAACAGTGCCCTACACTGAACAAGGTAAAATTAAACAGAGCCCGACATTAAATACGGTACAATGAAACAGTGCCCTAATGTGAACGATGTACAATTAAACACAGCCCAACATTAAATACGGTAATATAAAACAGTGTCCTACACTGAACAAGGTAAAATAAAACAGAGCCCGACAGTAAATACAGTACAATGAAACAGTGCCCTACAGTGAACAATGTACAATTAAACACAGCCCGACATTAAATACGGTACAATGAAACAGTGCCCTACAGTGAACAATGTAAAATTAAACACAGCCCGACAGTAAATACGGTACAATGAAACAGTGCCCTACACTGAACAAGGTAAAATTAAACAGAGCCCGACATTAAATACGGTACAATGAAACAGTGACCTACAGTGAACAATGTAAAATTAAACATAGCCCGACATTAAATACGGTACAATGAAACAGTGCCCTACAGTGAATAATGTAAAATTAAACAGAGCACGACATTAAATACAGTACAATGTAACAGTGCCCTCCACTGAACAAGGTAAAATTAAACACAGCCCGACATTAAATACGTTACAATGAAACAGTGCCCTACACGGAACAATGTAAAATTAAACACAGCCCGACATTAAATACGGTACAATGAAACAGTGCCCTACACTGAACAAGGTAAAATTAAACAGAGCCCGACATTAAATACGGTACAATGAAACAGTGCCCTAATGTGAACAATGTAAAATAAAACAGAGCCCGACATTAAATACAGTACAATGAATCAGTGCCCTACACTGAACAATGTAAACTTAAACACAGCCCGACATGAAATACGGTACAATGAAACAGTGCCCTACAAGCAACAAGGTAAAATTAAACAGAGCCCGACATTAAATACGGAACAATGAAACAGTGCCCAACAAGCAACAAGGTAAAATTAAACAGAGCCCGACATTAAATACAGCACAATGAAACAGTGCCCTACAAGCAACAAGGTAAAATTAAACAGAGCCCGACATTAAATACGGAACAATGAAACAGTGCCCAACAAGCAACAAGGTAAAATTAAACAGAGCCCGACATTAAATACAGTGCAATGAAACAGTGCCCTACAGTGAACAATGTAAAATTAAACAGAGCCCGACATTAAATACAGTACAATTAAACAGTGCCCTACAAGCTACAATGTAAAATTAAACAGAGCTCGACATTAAATACAGCACAATAAAACAGTGCCCTACACTGAACAAGGTAAAATTAAACAGAGCCCGACATTAAATACAGTACAAGGAAACAGTGCCCTACAGTGAACAATGTACAATTAAACACAGCCCAACATTAAATACGGTACAGTGAAACAGTGCCCTACACTGAACAAGGTAAAATTAAACACAGCCCGACATTAAATACGTTACAATGAAACAGTGCCCTACACGGAACAATGTAAAATTAAACACAGCCCGACATTAAATAGGTTACAATGAAACAGTGCCCTACACTGAACAAGGTAAAATTAAACAGAGCCCGACATTAAATACGGTACAATGAAACAGTGCCCTACAGTGAACAATGTAAAATTAAACACAGCCCGACATTAAATACGGTACAATGAATCAGTGCCCTACCAGCAACAATGTAAAATTAAATCTAGCCCGACATTAAATACGGTACAGTGAAACAGTGCCCTACACTGAACAATGTAAAATTAAACACAGCCCGACATTAAATACGGTACAATGAAACAGTGCCCGACAGTGAACAATGTACAATTAAACACAGCCCAACATTAAATACGGTACAATGAAACAGTGCCCTACAGTGAACAATGTACAATTAAACACAGCCCAACATTAAATACGGTACAATGAAACTGTGTCCTACAGTGAACAATGTACAATTAAACACATCCCGTCATTAAATACGGTAATATGAAAGAGTGACCTACAGTGAACAAAGTAAAATTAAACAGAGCCCGACATTAAATACGGTAAAATGAAACAGTGACCTACAGTGAACAAGGTAAAATTAAACAGAGCCCGACATTAAATACAGTACAATGAAACAGTGCCCTACAAGCTACAATGTAAAATATAACACAGCCCGACATTAAATACGGTACAATTAATCAGCGCCCTACCAGCAACAATGTAAAATTAAACAGAGCCCGACATTAAATACAGTACAATGTAACAGTGCCCTCCACTGAGCAAGGTAAAATTAAACAGAGCCCGACATTAAATACGGTACAATGAAACCGTGCCCTACAGTGTACAAAGTAAAGTTAAACAGAGCCCGACATTAAATACGTTACAATGAAACAGTGCCCTACACGGAACAATGTAAAATTAAACACAGCCCGACATTAAATACGGTACAATGAAACAGTGCCCTACACTGAACAAGGTAAAATTAAACAGAGCCCGACATTAAATACGGTACAATAAAACAGTGCCCTAATGTGAACAATGTAAAATAAAACAGAGCCCGACATTAAATACGGTACAATGAAACAGTGCCCTACAGTAAACAATGCAAAATTAAACAGAGCCCGACAATAAATACAGTGCAATGAAACAGTGCCCTACAGTGAACAATGTAAAATTAAACAGAGCCCGACATTAAATACAGTACAATGAAACAGTGCCCTACAAGCTACAATGTAAAATTAAACAGAGCTCGACATTAAATACGGTACAATGAAACAGTGCCCTACAGAGAACAATGTAAAATTAAACAGAGCACGACATTAAATACAGTACAATGAAACAGTGCCCTACAAGCAACAAGGTAAAATTAAACAGAGCCCAACATTAAATACGGTAGAATGAAACAGTGCCCTACACTGAACAATGTAAAATTAAACACAGCCCGACATTAAATACAGTACAATGAAACAGTGCCCTACAAGCTACAATGTAAAATTAAACAGAGCTCGACATTAAATACGGTACAATGAAACAGTGCCCTACAGTGAACAATGTAAAATTAAACAGAGCACGACATTAAATACAGCACAATGAAACAGTGCCCTACAAGCAACAAGGTAAAATTAAACAGAGCCCAACATTAAATACGGTAGAATGAAACAGTGCCCTACACTGAACAATGTAAAATTAAACACAGCCCGACATTAAATACGGTGCAATGAAACAGTGCCCTACAGTGAACAATGTACAATTAAACACAGCCCAACATTAAATACGGTACAGTGAAACAGTGCCCTACACTGAACAAGGTAAAATTAAACACAGCCCGACATTAAATACGTTACAATGAAACAGTGCCCTACACGGAACAATGTAAAATTAAACACAGCCCGACATTAAATACGGTACAATGAAACAGTGCCCTACACTGAACAAGGTAAAATTAAACAGAGCCTGACATTAAATACGGTACAATGAAACAGTGCCCTAAACTGAACAAGGTAAAATTAAACAGAGCTCGACATTAAATACGGTACAATGAAACAGTGCCCTACAGTGAACAATGTAAAATTAAACACAGCCCGACATTAAATACGGTACAATGAATCAGTGCCCTACCAGCAACAATGTAAAATTAAACAGAGCCCGACATTAAATACGGTACAATGAAACAGTGCCCGACAGTGAACAACGTAAAATTAAACAGAGCCCGACATTAAATACAGTACAATGAAACAGTGCCCTACAGTGAACAAGGTAAAATTAAACAGAGCCGGACATTAAATACAGTACAATGAAACAGTGCCCTTCAGTGAACAAGGTAAAATTAAACAGAGCCCGACATTAAATACAGTACAATGAAACAGTGCCCTACAAGCAACGAGGTAACATTAAACAGAGCCCGACATTAAATACGGAACAATGAAACAGTGCCCAACAAGCAACAAGGTAAAATTAAACAGAGCCCGACATTAAATACAGTGCAATGAAACAGTGCCCTCCAGTGAACAATGTAAAATTAAACAGAGCCGACATTAAATACAGTACAATGAAACAGTGCCCTACAAGCTACAATGTAAAATTAAACAGAGCTCGACATTAAATACAGCACAATGAAACAGTGCCATACACTGAACAATGTAAAATTAAACAGAGCCCGACATTAAATACGGTACAATGAAACAGTGCCCGACAGTGAACAACGTAAAATTAAACAGAGCCCGACATTAAGTACAGTACAATGAAACAGTGCCCTACAGTGAACAAGGTAAAATTAAACAGAGCCGGACATTAAATACAGTAAAATGAAACAGTGCCCTTCAGTGAACAAGGTAAAATTAAACAGAGCCCGACATTAAATACAGTACAATGAAACAGTGCCCTACAAGCAACAAGGTAAAATTAAACAGAGCCCGACATTAAATACGGAACAATGAAACAGTGCCCAACAAGCAACAAGGTAAAATTAAACAGAGCCCGACATTAAATACAGCACAATGAAACAGTGCCCTACAAGCAACAAGGTAAAATTAAACAGAGCCCGACATTAAATACGGAACAATGAAACAGTGCCCAACAAGCAACAAGGTAAAATTAAACAGAGCCCGACATTAAATACAGTGCAATGAAACAGTGCCCTACAGTGAACAATGTAAAATTAAACAGAGCCCGACATTAAATACAGTACAATTAAACAGTGCCCTACAAGCTACAATGTAAAATTAAACAGAGCTCGACATTAAATACAGCACAATAAAACAGTGCCCTACACTGAACAAGGTAAAATTAAACAGAGCCCGACATTAAATACAGTACAAGGAAACAGTGCCCTACAGTGAACAATGTACAATTAAACACAGCCCAACATTAAATACGGTACAGTGAAACAGTGCCCTACACTGAACAAGGTAAAATTAAACACAGCCCGACATTAAATACGTTACAATGAAACAGTGCCCTACACGGAACAATGTAAAATTAAACACAGCCCGACATTAAATAGGTTACAATGAAACAGTGCCCTACACTGAACAAGGTAAAATTAAACAGAGCCCGACATTAAATACGGTACAATGAAACAGTGCCCTACAGTGAACAATGTAAAATTAAACACAGCCCGACATTAAATACGGTACAATGAATCAGTGCCCTACCAGCAACAATGTAAAATTAAATCTAGCCCGACATTAAATACGGTACAGTGAAACAGTGCCCTACACTGAACAATGTAAAATTAAACACAGCCCGACATTAAATACGGTACAATGAAACAGTGCCCGACAGTGAACAATGTACAATTAAACACAGCCCAACATTAAATACGGTACAATGAAACAGTGCCCTACAGTGAACAATGTACAATTAAACACAGCCCAACATTAAATACGGTACAATGAAACAGTGTCCTACAGTGAACAATGTACAATTAAACACATCCCGTCATTAAATACGGTAATATGAAAGAGTGACCTACAGTGAACAAAGTAAAATTAAACAGAGCCCGACATTAAATACGGTAAAATGAAACAGTGACCTACAGTGAACAAGGTAAAATTAAACAGAGCCCGACATTAAATACAGTACAATGAAACAGTGCCCTACAAGCTACAATGTAAAATATAACACAGCCCGACATTAAATACGGTACAATTAATCAGCGCCCTACCAGCAACAATGTAAAATTAAACAGAGCCCGACAATAAATACGGTACAATGAAACAGTGCGCTACAGTGAACAATGTAAAATTAAACAGAGCACGACATTAAATACAGTACAATGTAACAGTGCCCTCCACTGAGCAAGGTAAAATTAAACAGAGCCCGACATTAAATACGGTACAATGAAACCGTGCCCTACAGTGTACAAAGTAAAGTTAAACAGAGCCCGACATTAAATACGTTACAATGAAACAGTGCCCTACACGGAACAATGTAAAATTAAACACAGCCCGACATTAAATACGGTACAATGAAACAGTGCCCTACACTGAACAAGGTAAAATTAAACAGAGCCCGACATTAAATACGGTACAATAAAACAGTGCCCTAATGTGAACAATGTAAAATAAAACAGAGCCCGACATTAAATACGGTACAATGAAACAGTGCCCTACAGTAAACAATGCAAAATTAAACAGAGCCCGACAATAAATACAGTGCAATGAAACAGTGCCCTACAGTGAACAATGTAAAATTAAACAGAGCCCGACATTAAATACAGTACAATGAAACAGTGCCCTACAAGCTACAATGTAAAATTAAACAGAGCTCGACATTAAATACGGTACAATGAAACAGTGCCCTACAGAGAACAATGTAAAATTAAACAGAGCACGACATTAAATACAGTACAATGAAACAGTGCCCTACAAGCAACAAGGTAAAATTAAACAGAGCCCAACATTAAATACGGTAGAATGAAACAGTGCCCTACACTGAACAATGTAAAATTAAACACAGCCCGACATTAAATACAGTACAATGAAACAGTGCCCTACAAGCTACAATGTAAAATTAAACAGAGCTCGACATTAAATACGGTACAATGAAACAGTGCCCTACAGTGAACAATGTAAAATTAAACAGAGCACGACATTAAATACAGCACAATGAAACAGTGCCCTACAAGCAACAAGGTAAAATTAAACAGAGCCCAACATTAAATACGGTAGAATGAAACAGTGCCCTACACTGAACAATGTAAAATTAAACACAGCCCGACATTAAATACGGTGCAATGAAACAGTGCCCTACAGTGAACAATGTACAATTAAACACAGCCCAACATTAAATACGGTACAGTGAAACAGTGCCCTACACTGAACAAGGTAAAATTAAACACAGCCCGACATTAAATACGTTACAATGAAACAGTGCCCTACACGGAACAATGTAAAATTAAACACAGCCCGACATTAAATACGGTACAATGAAACAGTGCCCTACACTGAACAAGGTAAAATTAAACAGAGCCTGACATTAAATACGGTACAATGAAACAGTGCCCTACACTGAACAAGGTAAAATTAAACAGAGCCTGACATTAAATGCGGTACAATGAAACAGTGCCCTACCAGCAAGAATGTAAAATTAAACAGAGCTCGACATTAAATACGGTACAATGAAACAGTGCCCTACACTGAACAATGTAAAATTAACACAGCCCGACATTAAATACAGTACAATGAAACAGTGCCCTACAAGCTACAATGTAAAATTAAACAGAGCTCGACATTAAATACGGTACAATGAAACAGTGCCCTACAGTGAACAATGTAAAATTAAACAGAGCACGACATTAAATACAGCACAATGAAACAGTGCCCTACAAGCAACAAGGAAAAATTAAACAGAGCCCAACATTAAATACGGTAGAATGAAACAGTGCCCTACACTGAACAATGTAAAATTAAACACAGCCCGACATTAAATACGGTGCAATGAAACAGTGACCTACAGTGAACAATGTACAATTAAACAGAGCCCGACATTAAATACGGTACAATGAAACAGTGCCCTACAGTGAACAAGGTAAAATTTAACAGAGCCCGACATTAAATACAGTACAATGAAACAGTGCCCTACAAGCAACGAGGTAAAATTAAACAGAGCCCGACATTAAATACAGCACAATGAAACAGTGCCCTACAGTGAAAAATGTAAAATTAAACAGAGCCCGACAGTAAATACGGTACAATGAAACAGTGCCCTACAAGCAACAAGGTAAAATTAAACAGACCCCGACATTAAATACGGTACAATGAAACAGTGACCTACAGTGAACAATGTAAAATTAAACATAGCCCGACATTAAATACGGTACAGTGAAACAGTGCCCTACACTGAACAATGTAAACTTAAACACAGCCCGACATTAAATACGGTACAATGAAACAGTGCCCTACAGTGAACAATGTACAATTAAACACAGCCCAACATTAAATACGGTACAATGAAACAGTGCCCTACAGTGAACTATGTACAATTAAACACAGCCCAACATTAAATACGGTACAATGAAACAGTGTCCTACAGTGAACAATGTACAATTAAACACAGCCCGACATTAAATACGGTAATATGAAACAGTGCCCTACACTGAACAAGGTGAAATTAAACACAGCCCGACATTAAATACGGTACAATGAAACAGAGCCCAACATTAAATACAGTACACTGAAACAGTGACATACAGTAAACAAGGCAAAATTAAACAGAGCCCGACATTAAATACAGTACAATGAAACAGTGCCCTACACTGAACAATGTAACATTAAACAGAGCCCGACATTAAATACAGGACAACGAAACAGTGCCCGACAGTGAACAAGGTAAAATTAAACAGACCCCAACATTAAATACAGCACAATGAAACAATGCCCTGCAGTGAAGAATGTTAAATTAAACACAGCCTGACATTAAATACAGTACAATGAAACAGTGACCTACAGTGAACAATGTAAAATTAAACATAGCCCGACATTAAATACCGTGCAGTGGAGCACTGCCCTACACTGAACAATGTAAAATTAAACACAGCCCGACATTAAATACAGTACAATGAATCAGTGCCCTACACTGAACAATGTAAACTTAAACACAGCCCAAATTAAATACGGTACAATGAAACAGTGCCCTACAGTGAACAATGTACAATTACACACAGCCCAACATTAAATACGGTACAATGAAACAGTGCCCTACAGTGAACAATGTACAATTAAACACAGCCCGACATTAAATACGGTACAATGAAACAGTGCCCTACAGTGACCAATGTACAATTAAACACAGCCCGACAGTAAATATGGTACAATGAAACAGTGCCCTACACTGAACAAGGTAAAATTAAACAGAGCCCATCATTAAATACGGTACAATGAAACAGTGCCCTACACTGAACAAGGTAAAATTAAACAGAGCCCGACATTAAATACGGTACAATGAAACAGTGCCCTACAGTGAACAAGGTAAAATTTAACAGAGCCCGACATTAAATACTGTACAATGAAACAGTGCCCTACAAGCAACGAGGTAAAATTAAACAGAGCCCGACATTAAATACAGCACAATGAAACAGTGCCCTACAAGCAACAAGGTAAAATTAAACACAGCCCGACATTAAATACGGTACAATGAAACAGTGCCCTACAGTGAAAAATGTAAAATTAAACAGAGCCCGACATTAAATACGGTACAATGAAACAGTGCCCTACAAGCAACAAGGTAAAATTAAACAGAGCCCGACATTAAATACAGTGCAATGAAACAGTGCCCTACAGTGAACAATGTAAAATTAAACACAGCCCGACATTAAATACGGTGCAATGAAACAGTGACCTACAGTGAACAAGGTAAAATTAAACAGAGCCCGACATTATATACGGTACAATGAAACAGTGCCCTACAAGCAACAAGGTAAAATTAAACAGCGCCCGACATTAAGTACAGTACAATAAAACAGTGACCTACAGTGAACAATGTAAAATTAAACATAGCCCGACATTAAATACGGTACAGTGAAACAGTGCCCTACACTGAACAATGTAAAATTAAACACAGCCCGACTTTAAATACAGTACAATGAATCAGTGCCCTACACTGAACAATGTAAACTTAAACACAGCTCGACATTAAATACGGTACAATGAAACGGTGCCCTACAGTGAACAATGTACAATTAAACACAGCCCAACATTAAATACGGTACAATGAAACAGTGCCCTACAGTAAACTATGTACAATTAAACACAGCCCAACAGTAAATACGGTACAATGAAACAGTGTCCTACAGTGAACAATGTACAATTAAACACAGCCCGACATTAAATACGGTAATATGAAACAGTGCCCTACACTGAACAAGGTGAAATTAAACACAGCCCGACATTAAATACGGTACACTGAAACAGTGACATACAGTAAACAAGGCAAAATTAAACAGAGCCCGACATTAAATAGAGTACAATGAAACAGTGCCCTACACTGAACAATGTAACATTAAACAGAGCCCGACATTAAATACAGGACAACGAAACAGTGCCCGACAGTGAACAAGGTAAAATTAAACAGAGCCCAACATTAAATACAGCACAATGAAACAATGCCCTGCAGTGAAGAATGTAAAATTAAACACAGCCCGACATTAAATACAGTACAATGAAACAGTGACCTACAGTGAACAATGTAAAATTAAACATAGCCCGACATTAAATACCGTGCAGTGAAACAGTGCCCTACACTGAACAATGTAAAATTAAACACAGCCTGACATTAAATACAGTACAATGAATCAGTGCCCTACACTGAACAATGTAAACTTAAACACAGCCCGACATTAAATACGGTACAATGAAACAGTGCCCTACAGTGAACAATGTACAATTACACACAGCCCAACATTAAATACGGTACAATGAAACAGTGCCCTACAGTGAACAATGTACAATTAAACACAGCCCAACATTAAATACGGTAATATAAAACAGTGTCCTACACTGAACAAGGTAAAATTAAACAGAGCCCGACATTAAATGCAGTACAATGAAACAGTGCCCTACAGTGAACAATGTACAATTAAACACAGCCCGACATTAAATACGGTACAATGAAACAGTGCCCTACAGTGAACAATGTACAATTAAACACAGCCCAACATTAAATACGGTAATATAAAACATTGTCCTACACTGAACAAGGTAAAATTAAACAGAGCCCGACATTAAATGCAGTACAATGAAACAGTGCCCTACAGTGAACAATGTACAATTAAACACAGCCCGACATTAAATACGGTACAATGAAACAGTGCCCTACAGTGAACAATGTACAATTAAACACAGCCCGACAGTAAATACGGTACAATGAAACAGTGCCCTACACGGAACAAGGTAAAATTAAACAGAGCCCGACATTAAATACGGTACAATGAAACAGTGCCCTAATGTGAACAATGTAAAATAAAACAGAGCCCGACATAAAATACGGTACAATGAAACAGTGCCCTACAGTGAACAATGTAAAATTAAACACAGCCCGACATTAAATACGGTACAATGAAACAGTGCCCTACACTGAACAATGTAAAATTAAACAGAGCCCGACATTAAATACAGTACAATGAATCAGTGGCCTACCAGCAACAATGTAAAATTAAACAGAGCCCGACATTGAATACGGTACAATGAAACAGTGCCCTACAAGCAACAATGTACAATTAAACACAGCACGACATTAAATACAGTACAATGAAACAGTGACCTACAGTGAACAATGTAAAATTAAATCTAGCCCGACATTAAATACGGTACAGTGAAACAGTGCCCTACACTGAAAAAAGTAAAATTAAACACAGCCCGACATTAAATACTGTACAATGAATCAGTGCCCTACACTGAACAATGTAAACTTAAACACAGCCCGACATTAAATACGGTACAATGAAACAGTGCCCGACAGTGAACAATGTACAATTAAACACAGCCCAACATTAAATACGGTACAATGAAACAGTGCCCTACAGTGAACAATGTACAATTAAACACAGCCCAACATTAAATACGGTACAATGAAACAGTGTCCTACAGTGAACAATGTACAATTAAACACACCCCGTCATTAAATACGGTAATATGAAAGAGTGCCCTACACTGAACAAGGTAAAATTAAACACAGCCCGACATTAAATACGGTACAATGAAACAGTGCCCTACACTGAACAATGTAAAATTAAACAGAGCCCGATATTAAATGCGGTACAATGAAACAGTGCCCTCCACTGAACAAGGTAAAATTAAACAGAGCCCGACATTAAATACAGTACAATGAAGCAGTGCCCTACAGTGAACAATGTACAATTAAACACAGCCCGACATTAAATACGGTACAATGAAACAGTGCCCTACAGTGAACAATGTACAATTAAACACAGCCCGACAGTAAATCCGGTACAATGAAACAGTGCCCTACACTGAACAAGGTAAAATTAAACAGAGCCCGTCATTAAATACGGTACAATGAAACAGTGCCCTACACTGAACAAGGTAAAATTAAACAGAGCCCGACATTAAATACGGTACAATGAAACAGTGCCCTATAGTGAACAAGGTAAAATTCAACAGAGCCCGACATTAAATACAGTACAATGAAACAGTGCCCTACAAGCAATGAGGTAAAATTAAACAGAGCCCGACATTAAATACAGCACAATGAAACAGTGCCCTACAGTGAAAAATGTAAAATTAAACACAGCCCGACATTAAATACGGTACAATGAAACAGTGCCCTACAAGCTACAATGTAAAATTAAACAGAGCCCAAAATTAAATACGGTAGAATGAAACAGTGCACTACACTGAACAATGTAAAATTAAACACAGCCCGATATTAAATACGGTACAATGAAACAGTGCCCTACAGTGAACAATGTAAAATTAAACAGAGCCCGACATTAAATACAGTACAATGAAACAGTGCCCTACACTGAACAATGTAAAATTAAACACAGCCCGACATTAAATACGGTGCAATGAAACAGTGACCTACAGTGAACAAGGTAAAATTAAACAGAGCCCGACATTAAATACGGTACAATGAAACAGTGCCCTACAAGCAACAAGGTAAAATTAAACAGCGCCCGACATTAAGTACAGTACAATGAAACAGTGACCTACAGTGAACAATGTAAAATTAAACATAGCCCAACATTAAATACGGTACAGTGAAACAGTGTCCTACACTGAACAATGTAAAATTAAACACAGCCCGACTTTAAATACAGTACAATGAATCAGTGCCCTACACTGAACAATGTAAACTTAAACACAGCCCGACATTAAATACGGTACAATGAAACAGTGCCCTACAGTGAACAATGTACAATTAAACACAGCCCAACATTAAATACGGTACAATGAAACAGTGTCCTACAGTGAACAATGTACAATTAAACACAGCCCGACATTAAATACGGTAATATGAAACAGTGCCCTACACTGAACAAGGTAAAATTAAACACAGCCCGACATTAAATACGGTACAATGAAACAGTGCCCGACATTAAATACAGTACAATGAAACAGTGACCTACAGTGAACAAGTTAAAATTAAACAGAGCCCGACATTAAATACGGTACAATGAAACAGTGCCCTACAAGCAACAAGGTAAAATTAAACAGCGCCCGACATTAAGTACAGTACAATAAAACAGTGACCTACAGTGAACAATGTAAAATTAAACATAGCCCGACATTAAATACGGTACAGTGAAACAGTGCCCTACACTGAACAATGTAAACTTAAACACAGCCCGACATTAAATACGGTACAATGAAACAGTGCCCTACAGTGAACAATGTACAATTAAACACAGCCCAACATTAAATACGGTACAATGAAACAGTGCCCTACAGTGAACTATGTACAATTAAACACAGCCCAACATTAAATACGATACAATGAAACAGTGTCCTACAGTGAACAATGTACAATTAAACACAGCCCGACATTAAATACGGTAATATGAAACAGTGCCCTACACTGAACAAGGTGAAATTAAACACAGCCCGACATTAAATACGGTACAATGAAACAGAGCCCGACATTAAATACAGTACACTGAAACAGTGACATACAGTAAACAAGGCAAAATTAAACAGAGCCCGACATTAAATACCGTGCAGTGAAACAGTGCCCTACACTGAACAATGTAAAATTAAACACAGCCCGACATTAAATACAGTACAATGAATCAGTGCCCTACACTGAACAATGTAAACTTAAACACAGCCCGACATTAAATACGGTACAATGAAACAGTGCCCTACAGTGAACAATGTACAATTACACACAGCCCAACATTAAATACGGTACAATGAAACAGTGCCCTACAGTGAACAATGTACAATTAAACACAGCCCGACATTAAATACGGTACAATGAAACAGTGCCCTACAGTGAACAATGTACAATTAAACACAGCCCGACAGTAAATATGGTACAATGAAACAGTGCCCTACACTGAACAAGGTAAAATTAAACAGAGCCCATCATTAAATACGGTATAATGAAACAGTGCCCTACACTGAACAAGGTAAAATTAAACAGAGCCCGACATTAAATACGGTACAATGAAACAGTGCCCTACAGTGAACAAGGTAAAATTTAACAGAGCCCGACATTAAATACTGTACAATGAAACAGTGCCCTACAAGCAACGAGGTAAAATTAAACAGAGCCCGACATTAAATACAGCACAATGAAACAGTGCCCTACAAGCAACAAGGTAAAATTAAACACAGCCCGACATTAAATACGGTACAATGAAACAGTGCCCTACAGTGAAAAATGTAAAATTAAACAGAGCCCGACATTAAATACGGTACAATGAAACAGTGCCCTACAAGCAACAAGGTAAAATTAAACAGAGCCCGACATTAAATACAGTGCAATGAAACAGTGCCCTACAGTGAACAATGTAAAATTAAACACAGCCCGACATTAAATACGGTGCAATGAAACAGTGACCTACAGTGAACAAGGTAAAATTAAACAGAGCCCGACATTATATACGGTACAATGAAACAGTGCCCTACAAGCAACAAGGTAAAATTAAACAGCGCCCGACATTAAGTACAGTACAATAAAACAGTGACCTACAGTGAACAATGTAAAATTAAACATAGCCCGACATTAAATACGGTACAGTGAAACAGTGCCCTACACTGAACAATGTAAAATTAAACACAGCCCGACTTTAAATACAGTACAATGAATCAGTGCCCTACACTGAACAATGTAAACTTAAACACAGCTCGACATTAAATACGGTACACTGAAACAGTGACATACAGTAAACAAGGCAAAATTAAACAGAGCCCGACATTAAATAGAGTACAATGAAACAGTGCCCTACACTGAACAATGTAACATTAAACTGAGCCCGACATTAAATACAGGACAACGAAACAGTGCCCGACAGTGAACAAGGTAAAATTAAACAGAGCCCAACATTAAATACAGCACAATTAAACAATGCCCTGCAGTGAAGAATGTAAAATTAAACACAGCCCGACATTAAATACAGTACAATGAAACAGTGACCTACAGTGAACAATGTAAAATTAAACATAGCCCGACATTAAATACCGTGCAGTGAAACAGTGCCCTACACTGAACAATGTAAAATTAAACACAGCCCGACATTAAATACAGTACAATGAATCAGTGCCCTACACTGAACAATGTAAACTTAAACACAGCCCGACATTAAATACGGTACAATGAAACAGTGCCCTACAGTGAACAATGTACAATTACACACAGCCCAACATTAAATACGGTACAATGAAACAGTGCCCTACAGTGAACAATGTACAATTAAACACAGCCCAACATTAAATACGGTAATATAAAACAGTGTCCTACACTGAACAAGGTAAAATTAAACAGAGCCCGACATTAAATGCAGTACAATGAAACAGTGCCCTACAGTGAACAATGTACAATTAAACACAGCCCGACATTAAATACGGTACAATGAAACAGTGCCCTACAGTGAACAATGTACAATTAAACACAGCCCGACAGTAAATACGGTACAATGAAACAGTGCCCTACACTGAACAAGGTAAAATTAAACAGAGCCCGACATTAAATACGGTACAATGAAACAGTGCCCTAATGTGAACAATGTAAAATAAAACAGAGCCCGACATTAAATACGGTACAATGAAACAGTGCCCTACAGTGAACAATGTAAAATTAAACACAGCCCGACATTAAATACGGTACAATGAAACAGTGCCCTACACTGAACAATGTAAAATTAAACAGAGCCCGACATTAAATACAGTACAATGAATCAGTGGCCTACCAGCAACAATGTAAAATTAAACAGAGCCCGACATTGAATACGGTACAATGAAACAGTGCCCTACAAGCAACAATGTACAATTAAATACAGCACGACATTAAATACAGTACAATGAAACAGTGTCCTACAGTGAACAATGTACAATTAAACACAGCCCGACAGTAAATACGGTACAATGAAACAGTGCCCTACACTGAACAAGGTAAAATTAAACAGAGCCCGACATTAAATACGGTACAATGAAACAGTGCCCTAATGTGAACAATGTAAAATAAAACAGAGCCCGACATTAAATACGGTACAATGAAACAGTGCCCTACAGTGAACAATGTAAAATTAAACACAGCCCGACATTAAATACGGTACAATGAAACAGTGCCCTACACTGAACAATGTAAAATTAAACAGAGCCCGACATTAAATACAGTACAATGAATCAGTGGCCTACCAGCAACAATGTAAAATTAAACAGAGCCCGACATTGAATACGGTACAATGAAACAGTGCCCTACAAGCAACAATGTACAATTAAACACAGCACGACATTAAATACAGTACAATGAAACAGTGTCCTACAGTGAACAATGTACAATTAAACACACCCCGTCATTAAATACGGTAATATGAAAGAGTGCCCTACAGTGAACAATGTACAATTAAACACACCCCGTCATTAAATACGGTAATATGAAAGAGTGCCCTACACTGAACAAGGTAAAATTAAACACAGCCCGACATTAAATACGGTACAATGAAACAGTGCCCTACACTGAACAATGTAAAATTAAACACAGCCCGATATTAAATGCGGTACAATGAAACAGTGCCCTCCACTGAACAAGGTAAAATTAAACAGAGCCCGACATTAAATACAGTACAATGAAACAGTGCCCTACAGTGAACAATGTACAATTAAACACAGCCCGACATTAAATACGGTACAATGAAACAGTGCCCTACAGTGAACAATGTACAATTAAACACAGCCCGACAGTAAATACGGTACAATGAAACAGTGCCCTACACTGAACAAGGTAAAATTAAACAGAGCCCGTCATTAAATACGGTACAATGAAACAGTGCCCTACACTGAACAAGGTAAAATTAAACAGAGCCCGACATTAAATACGGTACAATGAAACAGTGCCCTATAGTGAACAAGGTAAAATTCAACAGAGCCCGACATTAAATACAGTACAGTGAAACAGTGCCCTACAAGCAATGAGGTAAAATTAAACAGAGCCCGACATTAAATACAGCACAATGAAACAGTGCCCTACAGTGAAAAATGTAAAATTAAACACAGCCCGACATTAAATACGGTACAATGAAACAGTGCCCTACAGTGAACAATGTAAAATTAAACACAGCCCGACTTTAAATACAGTACAATGAATCAGTGCCCTACACTGAACAATGTAAACTTAAACACAGCCCGACATTAAATACGGTACAATGAAACAGTGCCCTACAGTGAACAATGTACAATTAAACACAGCCCAACATTAAATACGGTACAATGAAACAGTGTCCTACAGTGAACAATGTACAATTAAACACAGCCCGACATTAAATACGGTAATATGAAACAGTGCCCTACACTGAACAAGGTAAAATTAAACACAGCCCGACATTAAATACGGTACAATGAAACAGTGCCCTACACTGAAAAATGTAACATTAAACAGAGCCCGACATTAAATACAGGACAACGTAACAGTGCCCGACAGTGAACAAGGTAAAATTAAACAGAGCCCAACATTAAATACAGCACAATGAAACAATGCCCTGCAGTGAAGAATATAAAATTAAACACAGCCCGACATTAAATACAGTACAATGAAACAGTGACCTACAGTGAACAATGTAAAATTAAACATAGCCCGACATTAAATACGGTACAATGAAACAGTGCCCTACAGTGAACAATGTAAAATTAAACAGAGCACGACATTAAATAAAGTACAATGTAACCGTGCCCTCCACTGAGCAAGGTAAAATTAAACACAGCCCGACATTAAATACAGTACAATGAAACAGTGACCTACAGTGAACAATGTAAAATTAAACATATCCCGACATTAAATACGGTACAATGAAACAGTGCCCTACAGTGAACAATGTAAAATTAAACAGAGCACGACATTAAATACAGTGCAATGTAACAGTGCCCTCCACTGAGCAAGGTAAAATTAAACACAGCCCGACATTAAATACGGTACAATGAAAGAGTGCCCTACAGTGAACAATGTACAATTAAACACAGCCCAACATTAAATACGGTACAATGAAACAGTGCCGACAGTGAACAAGGTAAAATTAAACACAGCCCGACATTAAATACGGTACAATGAAACAGTGCCCTACACTGAACAATGTAAAATTAAACAGA
This sequence comes from Scyliorhinus torazame, assembly GCF_047496885.1. NCBI lineage: Eukaryota > Metazoa > Chordata > Chondrichthyes > Carcharhiniformes > Scyliorhinidae > Scyliorhinus > Scyliorhinus torazame. The sequence continues at coordinate 1,864,916 of NW_027307762.1, read as the reverse complement.
GCCCGACATTAAATACGGTACAATGAAACAGTGCCCTACAGTGAAGAATGTAAAATTAAACACAGCCCGACATTAAATACGATAAAATGAATCAGTGCCCTACCAGTAACAATGTAAAATTAAACAGAGCCCGACATTAAATACGGTACAATGAAACAGTGCCCTACAATGAACAAAGTAACATTAAACAGAGCCCGACATTAAATATAGTGCAATGAAACAGTGCCCTACAGTGAACAAAGTAAAATTAAACAGAGCCCGGCATTAAATACAGTACAATGAAACAGGGCCCTAATGTGAACAATGTAAAATAAAACAGAGCCCGACATTAAATACAGTACAATGAAACAGTGCCCTACAGTGAACAACGTAAAATTAAACAGAGCCCGACATTAAATACAGTACAATGAAACAGTGCCCTACAAGCAACGAGGTAAAATTAAACACAGCCCGACATTAAATGCGGTACAATGAAACAGTGCCCTACACTGAACATGGTAAAATTAATCAGAGCCCGACATTAAATACAGCACAATGAAACAGTGCCCTACAGTGAACAATGTAAAATTAAACAGAGCCCGACATTAAATACAGTACAATGTAACAGTGCCCTACAGTGAACAAAGTAAAATTAAACACAGCCCGACATTAAATACAGTACAATGAAACAGTGCCCTACAAGCTACAAGGTAAAATTAAACAGAGCCCGACATTAAATACGGTACAATGAAACAGTGCCCTACCAGCAACAATGTAAAATTAAACAGAGCCCGACATTAAATACGGTACAATGAAACAGTGACCTACAGTGAACAAAGTAAAATTAAACAGAGCCCGAGATTAAATACAGTACAATGAAACAGGGCCCTACTGTGAACAATGTAAAATAAAACAGAGCCCGACAATAAATACGGTACAATGAAACAGTGCGCTACAGTGAACAATGTAAAATTAAACAGAGCACGACATTAAATACGGTACAATGAAACAGTGCCCTACAGTGAACAATGTAAAATTAAACATAGCCCGACATTAAATACGGTACAGTGAAACAGTGCCCTACAGTGAACAATGTAAAATTAAACAGAGCCCGACATTAAATACGGTACAATGAAACAGTGACCTACAGTGAACAAGGTAAAATTAAACAGAGCCCGACATTAAATACAGTACAATGAAACAGTGCCCTACAAGCTACAATGTAAAATATAACACAGCCCGACATTAAATACGGTACAATTAATCAGCGCCCTACCAGCAACAATGTAAAATTAAACAGAGCCCGACAGTAAATACGGTACAATGAAACAGTGACCTACAGTGAACAAAGTAAAATTAAACAGAGCCCGAGATTAAATACAGTACAATGAAACAGGGCCCTACTGTGAACAATGTAAAATAAAACAGAGCCCGACAATAAATACGGTACAATGAAACAGTGCGCTACAGTGAACAATGTAAAATTAAACAGAGCACGACATTAAATACGGTACAATGAAACAGTGCCCTACAGTGAACAATGTAAAATTAAACAGAGCACGACATTAAATACAGTACAATGTAACAGTGCCCTCCACTGAGCAAGGTAAAATTAAACAGAGCCCGACATTAAATACGGTACAATGAAACAGTGCCCTACAGTGTACAAAGTAAAGTTAAACAGAGCCCGACATTAAATACAGTACAATGAAACAGTGCCCTACAGTAAACAATGTATAATTAAACAGAGACCGACATTAAATACAGTACAATGAAACAGTGCCCTACAGTGAACAAAGTAAAATTAAACAGAGCCCGACATTAAACAGACTTCTACTTCTAGGCACTTGCAGCTGGAGCTTGTTAATTTGTTAATTGGATTCGGCCAGTTTTCCAGAGGCTCGATTCACAGAATAAAAGTGATCCCCTACAGTGCAGACTTTGTTTGCACTGAGTGCTGAATTTGGTGTTTTTTGAGTGCGATAGTGAGAGTTTGGTGACCGAGGGAGTTAGGTGAGGAGGGAGTAAGGTGCTCCTTTCATTTTGTTTCTGACATTTCCGCAAAGAGTGCGAAGAGAGCCAGGAGTTTACAGGAAGTGTAGCTGACTGGGAGCAGGGTCGGAGGGCGGAGATCTAGTTAGTCCACACAGCAGCTATATTCTGTAAGGTAAGAGGGGATGGAGGCTGGGCCAGTTACATGCTCCTCCTGTACGATGTGGGTGGTGAGGGATACCACCGGTGTCCCCACTGACTATACCTGCGGGAAGTGCACCCAACTTCAGCTCCTCAAAGACCGTGTTAGGGAACTGGAGCTGAAGCTGGATGAACTTCGGATCATCCGGGAGGCAGAGGGGGTGATTGAGAAGAGTTACAGGGAGGTAACCACACCCAAGGTACAGGACAAGAATAGCTGGGTTACAGACAGGGGGAAAAAAACAAACAGGCAGACAGTGCAGGGATCCCTCGTGGCCGCTCCCCTTCAAAACAAGTATACCGTTTTGGATGCTGTTGGGGGGGATGACCTACCGGGGGAAGGCCCTAGCGGCCAGGTCTCTGGCACTGAGTCTGGCTCTGGGGCTCAGAAGGGAAGGGGGGAGAATAGAAAAGCAATAGTTGTAGGAGATTCAATGGTTAGGGGAATAGATAAGAGATTCTGTGGTCGCGAGCGAGACTCCCGGAAGGTATGTTGCCTCCCGGGTGCCAGGGCCAGGGATGTCTCGGATCGTGTCTTCAGGATCCTTAAGGGGGAGGGGAAGCAGCCAGAAGTCGTGGTGCACATTGGTACCAACGACATAGGTAGGAAAAGGGGTGTGGAGGTAATAAACAAGTTTAGGGAGTTCGGCTGGAAGTTGAAAGCCAGGACAGACAGAGTTGTCATCTCTGGTTTGTTGCCGGTGCCACGTGATAGCGAGGCTAGGAATAGGGAGAGAGTGCAGTTGAACACGTGGCTGCAGGAATGGTGTAGGAGGGAGGGCTTCAGGTATTTGGATAATTGGAGCGCATTCTGGGGGAGGTGGGACCTGTACAAGCAGGACGGGTTGCATCTGAACCAGAGGGGCACCAATATCCTGGGAGGGAGGTTTGCTAGTACTCTTCGGGAGGGTTTAAACTAATTTGGCAGGGGAATGGGAACCGGATTTGTAGTCCAGCAACTAAGGTAGCCGATATTCAGGACGCCAAAGCTTGTAATGAGGCAGTGGGGAAGGGAACACTTACAAAGGAGAGTATTTGCAGGCACGGAGATGGGTTGAAGTGTGTATACTTCAACGCAAGAAGCATCAGGAATAAGGTGGGTGAACTTAAGGCATGGATCGGTACTTGGGACTACGATGTGGTGGCCATCACGGAAACTTGGATAGAAGAGGGGCAGAAATGGTTGTTGGAGGTCCCTGGTTATAGATGTTTCAATAAGATTAGGGAGGGTGGTAAAAGAGGTGGGGGGTGGCATTATTAATTAGAGATAGTATAACAGCTGCAGAAAGGCAGTTCGAGGAGTATCACCCTATTGAGGTAGTATGGGTTGAAGTCAGAAATAGGAAAGGAGCAGTCACCTTGTTAGGAGTTTTCTATAGGCCCCCCAATAGTAGCAGAGATGTGGAGGAACAGATTGGGAAACAGATTTTGGAAAGGTGCAGAAGTTATAGGGTAGTAGTCATGGGCGACTTTAACTTCCCAAATATTGAATGGAAACTCTTTAGATCAAATAGTTTGGATGGGGTGGTGTTTGTGCAGTGTGTCCAGGAAGCTTTTCTAACACAGTATGTAGATTGTCCAACCAGAGGAGGGGCAATATTGGATTTAGTACTGGGTAATGAACCAGGGCAAGTGATAGATTTGTTAGTGGGGGAGCATTTTGGAGATAGTGACCACAATTCTGTGACTTTCACTTTAGTAATGGAGAGGGATAGGTACGTGCAACAGGGCAAGGTTCAGAATTGGGGGAAGGGTAAATACGATGTTGTCAGACAAGAATTGAAGTGCATAAGTTGGGAACATAGGCTGGCAGGGAAGGACACAAGTGAAATGTGGAACTTGTTCAAGGAACAGGTGCTACGTGTCCTTGATATGTATGTCCCTGCCAGACAGGGAAGAGATGGTCGAGTGAGGGAACCATGGTTGACAAGAGAGGTTGAATGACTTGTTAAGAGGAAAAAGGTGACTTATGTAAGGCTGAGGAAACAAGGTTCAGACAGGGCATTGGAGGGATACAAGATAGCCAGGAGGGAACTGAAGAAAGGGATTAGGAGAGCTAAGAGAAGGCATGAACAATCTTTGGCGGGTAGGATCAAGGAAATCCCCAAGGTCTTTTATACATATGTGAGAAATATGAGAATGACTAGAGCTAGGGTAGGTCCGATCAGGGACAGTAGTGGGAGATTGTGTATTGAGTCTGAAGAGATAGGAGAGGTCTTGAATGAGTACTTTTCTTCTGTATTTACAAATGAGAGGGGCGATATTGTTGGAGAGGACAGTGTGAAACAGATTGGTAAGCTCGAGGAAATACTTGTTAGGAAGGAAGATGTGTTGGGCATTTTGAAAAACTTAAGGATAGACAAGTCCCCCGGGCCTGACGGGTATATCCAAGGATTCTATGGGAAGCAAGAGATGAAATTGCAGAGCCGTTGGCAATTATCTTTTCGTCCTCATTGTCAACAGGGGTGGTACCAGGGGATTGGAGAGTGGCGAATGTCGTGCCCCTGTTCAAAAAAGGAACTAGGGATAACCCTGGGAATTACAGGCCAGTTAGTCTTACTTCGGTGGTAGGCAAAGTAATGGAAAGGGTACTGAAGGATAGGATTTCTGAGCATCTGGAAAGACACTGCTTGATTAGGGAGAGTCAGCACGGATTTGTGAGGGGTAGGTCTTGCCTTACAAATCTTATTGAATTCTTTGAGGAGGTGACCAAGCATGTGGATGAAGGTAAAGCAGTGGATGTAGTGTACATGGATTTTAGTAAGGCATTTGATAAAGTTCCCCATGGTAGGCTTCTGCACAAAATAAGGAGGCATGGGATAGTGGGAAATTTGGCCAGTTGGATAACGAACTGGCTAACCGATAGAAGTCAGAGAGTGGTGGTGTATGGCAAATATTCAGCCTGGATCCCAGTTACCAGTGGTGTACCGCAGGGATCAGTTCTGGGTCCTCTGCTGTTTGTGATTTTCATTAATGACTTGGATGAGGGAGTTGAAGGGTGGGTCAGTAAATTTGCAGACGATACGAAGATTGGTGGAGTTGTGGATAGCAAGGAGGGCTGTTGTCGGCTGCAAAGAGACATAGATAGGATGCAGAGCTGGGCTGAGAAGTGGCAGATGGAGTTTAACCCTGAAAAGTGTGAGGTTGTCCATTTTGGAAGGACAAATATGAATGCGGAATACAGGGTTAACGGTAGAGTTCTTGGCATTGTGGAGGAGGAGAGAGACCTTGGGGTCTATGTTCATACATCTTTGAAAGTTGCCACTCAAGTGGATAGAGCTGTGAAGAAGGCCTATGGTGTGCTCGCGTTCATTAACAGAGGGATTGAATTTAAGAGCCATGAGGTAATGATGCAGCTGTACAAAACGTTGGTAAGGCCACATTTGGAGTAGTGTGTACAGTTCTGGTCGCCTCATTTTAGGAAGGATGTGGAAGTTCTGGAAAAGGTGCAAAGAAGATTTACCAGGGTGTTGCCTGGAATGGAGAGTAGGTCTTACGAGGAAAGGTTGAGGGTGCTAGGCCTTTTCTCATTAGAGCGGAGAAGGATGAGGGGCGACTTGATAGAGGTTTATAAGATGATCAGGGGAATAGATAGAGTAGACAGTCAGAGACTTTTTCCCCAGGTGGAACACACCATTACAAGGGGACATAAATTTAAGGTGAAAGGTGGAAGATATAGGAGGGATATCAGAGGTAGGTTCTTTACCCAGAGAGTAGTGGGGGCATGGAATGCACTGCCTGTGGAAGTAGTTGAGTCGGAAACATTAGGGACCTTCAAGCAGCTGTTGGATAGGTACATGGATTACGGGAAAATGATATAGTGTAGATGTATTTGTTCTTAAGGGCAGCACGGTAGCATTGTGGATAGCACAATTGCTTCACAGATCCATGGTCCCAGGTTCAATTCCAGCGTGGGTCATTGTCTGTGCGGAGTCTGCACGTCCTCCCCGTGTCTGCGTGGGTTTCCTCCGGGTGCTCCGGTTTCCACCCACAGTCCAAAGATGTGCGGGTAAGGTGAATTGGCCAATGACAAATTGCCCTTAATGTCCAAATTGCCCTTGGTGTTGGGTGGAGGTGTTGAGTTTGGGTAGGGTGCACTTTCCAAGAGCTGGTGCAGACTCAAAGGTCCGAATGGCCTCCTTCTGCACTGTAAATTCAATGATAATCTATGATTAATCTAGGACAAAGGTTCGGCACAACATCGTTGGCCGAAGGGCCTGTTCTGTGCTGTATTTTCTATGTTCTATGTTCTATTAAATACAGAACAATGAAACAGAGCCCTACAGTGTACAAAGTAAAGTTAAACAGAGCCCGAAATTAAATATAGTACAATGAAACAGTGCCCTACAGTGAACAAGGTCAAATTAAACAGAGCCAGACATTACATACGGTGCAATGAAACAGTGCCCTACACTGAACAATGTAAAATTAAACGGAGCCCGACATTAAATACGGTACAATGAAACGGTGCCCTACAATCAACAATGTAAAATTAAACAGAACCCGACATTAAATACGGTACAATGAAACAGTGCCCTACAATCAACAATGTAAAATTAAACAGAGCCCGACATTCAATACGGTACAATGAAACAGTGCACTACAGTGTACAAAGTAAAATTAAACAGAGCCCGACATTAAATACGGTACAATGAAATAGTGCCCCACAGTGAACAATGTAAAATTAAACAGGGCCCGACATTAAATACGGTACAGTGAAACAGTGCCCTACAGTGAACAATGTAAAAATAAACAGAGCCCTACATTAAATACAGTACAATGAAACAGTGACCTACAGTAAAAAAGGCAAAATTAAACAGAGCCCGACATTAAATACGGTACAATGAAACAATGCCCTACAGTGAACAATGTAAAATTAAACACAGCCCGACATTAAATACAGTACAATGAAACAGTGCCCTACACTGAACAAGGTAAAATTAAACAGAGCCCGACATTAAATACGGTACAATGAAACAGTGCCCTACACTGAACAATGTAAAATTAAAAACAGCCCGACATTAAATACGGTACAGTGAAACAGTGACCTACAGTGAACAATGTAAAATTAAACAGAGCCCGACATTAAATACGGGACAATGAAACAGTGCCCTACAGTGAACAATGTAAAATTAAACAGAGCCCGACATTAAATACGGTACAATGAATCAGTGCCCTACACTGAACAATGTAAAATTAAACAGAGCCCGACATTAAATACGGTACAATGAAACAGTGCCCTACACTGAACAAGGTAAAATTAAACAGAGCCCGACATTAAATACGGTACAATGAAACAGTGCCCTACACTGAACAAGGTAAAATTAAACAGAGCCCGACATTAAATACGGTACAATGAAACAGTGCCCGACAGTGAACAAGGTAAAATAAAACACAGCCCGACATTAAATACGGTACAATGAAACAGTGCCCTACACTGAACAAGGTAAAATTAAACAGAGCCCGACATTAAATACAGTACAATGAAACAGTGCCCTACAGTAAACAAGGCAAAATTAAACAGAGCTCGACATTAAATACGGTAAAATGAAACAGTGCCCTACACTGAACAATGTAAAATAAAACACAGCACGACATTAAATACGGTACAATGAAACAGTGCCCTACACTGAACAATGTAAAATTAAACAGAGCCCGACATTAAATACGGTACAATGAAACAGTGCCCAACACTGAACAATGTAAAATTAAACAGAGCCCGACATTAAATACAGTCCAATGAAACAGTGACCTACACTGAACAAGGTAAAATTAAACAGAGCCCGACATTAAATACAGCACAATGAAACAGTGACCTACAGTAAAAAAGGCAAAATTAAACAGAGCCCGACATTAAATACAGTACAATGAAACAGTGCCCTACACTGAACAAGGTAAAATTAAACAGAGCCCGACATTAAATACGGGACAATGAAACAGTGACCTACAGTGAACAATGTAAAATGAAACACAGCCCGACATTAAATACGGGACAATGAAACAGTGACCTACAGTGAACAAGGTAAAATTAAACACAGCCCGACATTAAATACAGCACAATGAAACAATGCCCTACAGTGAACAATGTAAAATTAAACACAGCCCGACATTAAATACGGTAAAATGAAACAGTGCCCTACACTGAACAAGGTAAAATTAAACAGAGCCCGACATTAAATACGGTACAATGAAACAGTGCCCTACACTGAACAAGGTAAAATTAAACAGAGCCCGACATTAAATACAGTACAATGAAACAGTGCCCTACACTGAACAATGTAAAATTAAACAGAGCCCGACATTAAATACGGTACAATGAAACAGTGACCTACAGTAAACAAGGCAAAATTAAACAGAGCCCGACATTAAATACAGTACAATGTAACAGTGCCCTCCACTGAGCAAGGTAAAATTAAACACAGCCCGAAATTAAATACGGTACAATGAAACAGTGACCTACAGTAAACAAGGCAAAATTAAACAGAGCCCGACATTAAATACAGTACAATGAAACAGTGCCCTACACTGAACAAGGTAAAATTAAACAGAGCCCAACATTAAATACAGTACAATGAAACAGTGCCCTACACTGAACAAGGTATATTTAAACAGATCCCGACATTAAATACGGTACAATGAAACAGTGCCCTACACTGAACAATGTAAAATTAAACACAGCCCGACATTAAATACAGTACAATGAAACAGTGACCTACAGTAAACAAGGCAAAATTAAAGAGAGCCCGACATTAAATACAGTACAATGAAACAGTGCCCTACACTGAACAATGTAACATTAAACAGAGCCCGACATTAAATACGGGACAATGAAACAGTGCCCGACAGTGAACAATGTAAAATTAAACAGAGCACGACATTAAATACAGTACACTGTAACAGTGCCGTCCACTGAGCAAGGTAAAATTAAACACAGCCCGACATTAAATACGGTACAATGAAACAGTGCCCTACACTGAACAATGTAAAATTAAACAGAGCCCAACATTAAATACGGCACAATGAAACAGTGCCCTACAGTGAACAATGTACAATTAAACACAGCCCGACATTAAATCCGGCAAAATGAAACAGTGTCCTACACTGAACAAGGCACAATTAAACAGAGCCCGACATTAAATACGGTACAATGAAACAGTTCCCTACACTGAACAATGTAAAATTAAACAAAGCTCGACATTAAATACGGTACAATGAAACAGTGCCCGACACTGAACAAGGTAAAATTAAACAGAGCCCGACATTCAATACAGTAAAATGAAACACTGCCCCACAGTGAACAATGTACAATTAAACACAGCCCGACATTAAACACGGTACAATGAAACGGTGCCCTACACTTAACAAGGTAAAATTAAACAGAGCCCGACATTAAATACAGTACAATGAAACAATGCCCTACACTGAACAAGGTAAAATTAAACAGAGCCCAACATTAAATACAGTACAATGAAACAGTGCCCGACACTGAACAAGGTAAAATTAAACAGAGCCCGACATTCAGACGTGAAAGAGACTCCAGGGTGGTATGTTGCCTCCCTGGTGCCAGGGTCCAGGATGTCTCCGAACGGGTAGAGGGAATCCTGAAGGGGGAGGGCAAACAGGTAGAGGTCGTTGTACATATTGGTACTAACGACATAGGCAGGAAGGGGCATGAGGTCCTGCAGCAGGAGTTCAGGGAGCTAGGCAGAAAGTTAAAAGACAGGACCTCGAGGGTTGTAATCTCGGGATTACTCCCTGTGCCACGTGCCAGTGAGGCTAGAAATAGGAAGATAGAGCAGACAAACACGTGGCTAAACAGCTGGTGTAGGAGGGAGGGTTTCTGTTATCTGGACCACTGGGAGCTCTTCCGGGGCAGGTGTGACCTGTATAAGATGGACGGGTTGCATCTAAACCGGAGAGGCATAAATATCCTGGCCGCGAGATTTGCTAGTGTCACACGGGAGGGTTTAAACTAGTATGGCAGGGGGGTGGGCACGGGAGCAATAGGTCAGAAGGTGAGAGCGTTGAGGGAGAACTAGGGAATAGTGACAGTGTGGCTCTGAGGCAGAGCAGACGGGGAGAAGTTGCTGAACACAGCGGGTCTGGTGGCCTGAAGTGCATATGTTTTAATGCAAGGAGCATTACGGGTAAGGCAGATGAACTTAGAGCTTGGATTACTACTTGGAACTATGATGTTGTTGCCATTACAGAGACCTGGTTGAGGGAAGGGCAGGATTGGCAGCTAAACGTTCCAGGATTTAGATGTTTCAGGCGGGATAGAGGGGGATGTAAAAGGGGAGGCGGAGTTGCGCTACTTGTTCAGGAGAGTATCACAGCTATACAGCGAGAGGACACCTCAGAGGGCAGTGAGGCTATATGGGTAGAGATCAGGAATAAGAAGGGTGCAGTCACAATGTTGGGGGTATACTACAGGCCTCCCAACAGCCAGCGGGAGATAGAGGAGCAGATAGGTAGACAGATTTTGGAAAAGAGTAAAAACAACAGGGTTGTGGTGATGGGAGACTTCAACTTCCCCAATATTGACTGGGACTCACTTAGTGCCAGGGGCTTAGACGGGGCAGAGTTTGTAAGGAGCATCCAGGAGGGCTTCTTAAAACAATATGTAAACAGTCCAACTAGGGAAGAGGCGGTACTGGACCTGGTATTGAGGAATGAGCCCGGCCAGGTGGTAGATGTTTCAGTAGGGGAGCATTTCGGTAACAGTGACCACAATTCAGTAAGTTTTAAAGTACTGGTGGACAAGGATAAGAGTGGTCCGAGGATGAATGTGCTAAATTGGGGGAAGGCTAATTATAACAATATTAGGCGGGAACTGAAGAACATAGATTGGGGGCGGATGTTTGAGGGCAAATCAACATCTGACATGTGGGAGGCTTTCAAGTGTCAGTTGATAGGAATACAGGACAGGCATGTTCCTGTGAGGAAGAAAGATAAATACGGCAATTTTCGGGAACCTTGGATGACGAATGATATTGTAGGCCTCGTCAAAAAGAAAAAGGAGGCATTTGTCAGGGCTAAAAGGCTGGGAACAGACGAAGCCTGTGTGGCATATAAGGAAAGTAGGAAGGAACTTAAGCAGGGAGTCAGGAGGGCTAGAAGGGGTCATGAAAAGTCATTGGCAAATAGGGTTAAGGAAAATCCCAAGGCTTTTTACACTTACATAAAAAGCAAGAGGGTAGCCAGGGAAAGGGTTGGCCCACTGAAGGATAGGCAAGGGAATCTATGTGTGGAGCCAGAGGAAATGGGCGAGGTACTAAATGAATACTTTGCATCAGTATTCACCAAAGAGAAGGAATTGGTAGATGTTGAGTCTGGAGAAGGGGGTGTAGATAGCCTGGGTCACATTGTGATCCAAAAAGACGAGGTGTTGGGTGTCTTAAAAAATATTAAGGTAGATAAGTCCCCAGGGCCGGATGGGATCTACCCCAGAATACTGAAGGAGGCTGGAGAGGAAATTGCTGAGGCCTTGACAGAAATCTTTGGATCCTCGCTGTCTTCAGGGGATGTCCCGGAGGACTGGAGAATAGCCAATGTTGTTCCTCTGTTTAAGAAGGGTGGCAGGGATAATCCCGGGAACTACAGGCCGGTGAGCCTTACTTCAGTGGTAGGGAAATTACTGGAGAGAATTCTTCGAGACAGGATCTACTCCCATTTGGAAGCAAATGGACGTATTAGTGAGAGGCAGCACGGTTTTGTGAAGGGGAGGTCGTGTCTCACTAACTTGATAGAGTTTTTCGAGGAGGTCACTAAGATGATTGATGCAGGTAGGGCAGTAGATGTTGTCTATATGGACTTCAGTAAGGCCTTTGACAAGGTCCCTCATGGTAGACTAGTACAAAAGGTGAAGTCACACGGGATCAGGGGTGAACTGGCAAGGTGGATACAGAACTGGCTAGGCCATAGAAGGCAGAGGGTAGCAATGGAGGGATGCTTTTCTAATTGGAGGGCTGTGACCAGTGGTGTTCCACAGGGATCAGTGCTGGGACCTTTGCTCTTTGTAGTATATATAAATGATTTGGAGGAAAATGTAACTGGTCTGATTAGTAAGTTTGCAGACGACACAAAGGTTGGTGGAATTGCGGATAGCGATGAGGACTGTCTGAGGATACAGCAGGATTTAGATTGTCTGGAGACTTGGGCGGAGAGATGGCAGATGGAGTTTAACCTGGACAAATGTGAGGTAATGCATTTTGGAAGGGCTAATGCAGGTAGGGAATATACAGTGAATGGTAGAACCCTCAAGAGTATTGAAAGTCAAAGAGATCTAGGAGTACAGGTCCACAGATCACTGAAAGGGGCTACACAGGTGGAGAAGGTAGTCAAGAAGGCATACGGCATGCTTGCCTTCATTGGCCGGGGCATTGAGTATAAGAATTGGCAAGTCATGTTGCAGCTGTATAGAACCTTAGTTAGGCCACACTTGGAGTATAGTGTTCAATTCTGGTCGCCACACTACCAGAAGGATGTGGAGGCTTTAGAGAGGGTGCAGAAGAGATTTACCAGAATGTTGCCTGGTATGGAGGGCATAAGCTATGAGGAGCGATTGAATAAACTCGGTTTGTTCTCACTGGAACGAAGGAGGTTGAGGGGCGACCTGATAGAGGTATACAAAATTATGAGGGGCATAGACAGAGTGGATAGTCAGAGGCTTTTCCCCAGGGTAGAGGGGTCAATTACTAGGGGGCATAGGTTTAAGGTGAGAGGGGCAAAGTTTAGAGTAGATGTACGAGGCAAGTTTTTTACGCAGAGGGTAGTGGGTGCCTGGAACTCACTACCGGAGGAGGTAGTGGAGGCAGGGACGATAGGGACATTTAAGGGGCATCTTGACAAATATATGAATAGGATGGGAATAGAAGGATACGGACCCAGGAAGTGTAGAAGATTGTAGTTTAGTCGGGCAGTATGGTCGGCACGGGCTTGGAGGGCCGAAGGGCCTGTTCCTCTGCTGTACATTTCTTTGTTTGTTCTTTGTTCTTTGTTCTAAACAAGGTAAAATTACACACAGCCCGACAATAAATACGGTACAATGAAACAGTGCCCTACAGTAAACAAGGCAAAATTAAACAGAGCCCAACATTAAATACAGTACAATGAAACAGTGCCCTACACTGAACAATGTAACATTCAACAGAGCCCGACATTAAATAAGGGACAATGAAACTGTGCCCGACAGTGAACAAGGTAAAATTAAACAGAGCCCAACATTAAATACAGCACAATGAAACAATGCCCTACAGTGAAGAATGTAAAATTAAACACAGACCTACATTAAATACAGTACAATGAAACAGTGACCTACAGTGAACAATGTAAAATTAAACATAGCCCGACATTAAATACAGTACAATGAAACAGTGCCCTACAGTGAACAATGTAAAATTAAACAGAGCACGACATTAAATACAGTACAATGAAACAGTGCCCTACACTGAACAATGTAAAATTAAACAGAGCCCGACATTAAATACAGTACAATGAATCAGTGCCCTACACTGAACAATGTAAAATTAAACACAGCCCGACATTAAAGACAGTACAATGAAACAGTGCCCTACACTGAATAATGTAAAATTAAACAGAGCCCGACATTAAGTACGGGACAATGAAACAGTGCCCAACAGTGAACAAGGTAAAATTAAACAGAGCCCAACATTAAATACAGCACAATGAAACAATGCCTCACAGTGAACAATGTAAAGTTAAACACAGCCCGACATTAAATACGGTAAAATGAAACAGTGCCCGACACTGAACAAGGTATATTTAAACAGAGCCCGACATTAAATACGGTACAAGGAAACAGTGCCCTACACTGAACAAGGTAAAATTAAACAGAGCCCGACATTAAATACAGTACAATGAAACAGTGACCTACAGTAAACAAGGCAAAATTAAACAGAGCCCGACATTAAATACAGTACAATGAAAGAGTGCCCTACACTGAACAATGTAACATTAAACAGAGCGCGACATTAAATACAGTACAATGAAACAGTGACCTACAGTGAACAAGGTAAAATTAAACAGAGCCCAACATTAAATACGGGACAATGAAACAGTGCCCTACAGTGAACAATTTTAGATTAAACAGAGCACGACATTAAATACAGTACAATGTAACAGTGTCCTCCACTGAGCAAGGTAAAATTAAACACAGCCCGACATTAAATACGGTACAATGAAACAGTGCCCTACAGTGAACAATGTACAATTAAACACAGCCCGACATTAAATACGGTACAATGAAACAGTGCCCTACACTGAACAAGGTAATATTAAGCACAGCCCGACATTAAATACGGTAAAATGAAACAGTGCCCTACACTGAACAATGTTAAATTAAACACAGCCCGGCATTAAATACAGTACAATGAAACAGTGACCTACAGTAAACAAGGCAAAATTAAACAGAGCCCGACATTAAAGACTGTACAATGAAACAGTGCCCTACACTGAATAATGTAAAATTAAACAGAGCCCGACATTAAATACAGTACAATGAAACAGTGCCCTACAGTGAACAAGGTAAAATTAAACAGAGCCCGACATTAAATACAGTACAATGAAACAGTGCCCTACAAGCAACGAGGTAAAATTAAACAGAGCCCGACATTAAATACAGTACAATGTAACAGTGCCCTCCACTGAGCAAGGTAAAATTAAACACAGCCCAACATTAAATACAGTACAATGAAACAGTGCCCTACAGTGAACAATGTACAATTAAACACAGCCCGACATTAAATACGGTACAATGAAACAGTGCCCTACAGTGAACAATGTACAATTAAACACAGCCCGACAGTAAATACGGTACAATGAAACAGTGCCCTACACTGAACAAGGTAAAATTAAACAGAGCCCGACATTAAAAAAGTTACAATGAAACAGTGCCCTACAGTGAACAATGTAAAATTAAACACAGCCCGACATTAAATACGGTACAATGAATCAGTGCCCTACCAGCAACAATGTAAAATTAAACAGAACCCGGCATTAAATACGGTACAATGAAACAGTGCCCTACAGTGAACAACGTAAAATTAAACAGAGCCCGACATTAAATACAGTACAATGAAACAGGGCCCTAATGTGAACAATGTAAATTAAAACAGAGCCCGACATTAAATACAGTACAATGAAACAGTGACCTACAGTAAACAACGCAAAATTAAACAGAGCCCGACATTAAATACAGTACAATGAAACAGTGCCCTACACTGAACAACGTAAACTTAAACACAGCCCGACATTAAATACGGTACAATGAATCAGTGCCCTACACTGAACAATGTAAAATTAAACACAGCCCGGTATTAAATACAGTACAATGAAACAGTGACCTACACTGAATAATGTAAAATTAAACAGAGCCCGACATTAAATACGGGACAATGAAACAGTGCACAACAGTGAACAAGGTAAAATTAAACAGAGCCCAACATTAAATACAGCACAATGAAACAATGCCCTACAGTGAACAATGTAAAGTTAAACACAGCCCGACATTAAATACGGTAAAATGAAACAGTGCCCTACACTGAACAGGGTAAATTTAAACAGAGCCCGACATCAAATACAGTACAATGAAACAGTGCCCTACACTGAACAATGTAACATTAAACAGAGCCCGACATTAAATACGGGACAACGAAACAGTGCCCTACACTGAACAATGTAACATTAAACAGAGCCCGACATTAAATACGGGTCAATGAAACAGTGCCCGACAGTGAACAAGGTAAAATTAAACAGAGCCCAACATTAAATACGGTACAATGAAACAGTGCCCTACAGTGAACAATGTAAAATTAAACAGAGCACGACGTTAAATACAGTACAATGTAACAGTGCCCTCCACTGAGCAAGGTAAAATTAAACACAGCGCGACATTAAATACGGTACAATGAAAGAGTGCCCTACAGTGAACAATGTAAAATTAAACATAGCCCGACATTAAATACGGTAAAATGAAACAGTGCCCTACAGTGAACAATGTACAATTAAAGACAGCCCGACATTAAATACGGCACAATGAAACAGTGCCCTACAGTGAACAATGTACAATTAAACACAGCCCGACATTAAATACGGTACAATGAAACAGTGCCCTACACTGATCAAGGTAAAATTAAACACAGCCCGACATTAAATACGGTAAAATGAAACAGTGCCGTACACTGAACAATGTACAATTAAACAGAGCCCGACATTAAATACGGTACAGTGAAACAGTGCCCTGCACTGAACTATGTAAAATTAAACACAGCCCGACATTAAATACAGTACAATGAATCAGTGCCCTACACTGAACAATGTAAAATTAAACACAGCCCGACATTAAAGACAGTACAATGAAACAGTGCCCTACACTGAATAATGTAAAATTAAACAGAGCCCGACATTAAGTACGGGACAATGAAACAGTGCCCAACAGTGAACAAGGTAAAATTAAACAGAGCCCAACATTAAATACAGCACAATGAAACAATGCCTCACAGTGAGCAATGTAAAGTTAAACACAGCCCGACATTAAATACGGTAAAATGAAACAGTGCCCGACACTGAACAAGGTATATTTAAACAGAGCCCGACATTAAATACGGTACAAGGAAACAGTGCCCTACACTGAACAAGGTAAAATTAAACAGAGCCCGACATTAAATACAGTACAATGAAACAGTGACCTACAGTAAACAAGGCAAAATTAAACAGAGCCCGACATTAAATACAGTACAATGAAAGAGTGCCCTACACTGAACAATGTAACATTAAACAGAGCGCGACATTAAATACGGGACAACGAAACAGTGCCCGACAGTGAACAAGGTAAAATTAAACAGAGCCCAACATTAAATACGGGACAATGAAACAGTGCCCTACAGTGAACAATTTTAGATTAAACAGAGCACGACATTAAATACAGTACAATGTAACAGTGTCCTCCACTGAGCAAGGTAAAATTAAACACAGCCCGACATTAAATACGGTACAATGAAACAGTGCCCTACAGTGAACAATGTACAATTAAACACAGCCCGACATTAAATACGGTACAATGAAACAGTGCCCTACACTGAACAAGGTAATATTAAACACAGCCCGACATTAAATACGGTAAAATGAAACAGTGCCCTACACTGAACAATGTTAAATTAAACACAGCCCGGCATTAAATACAGTACAATGAAACAGTGACCTACAGTAAACAAGGCAAAATTAAACAGAGCCCGACATTAAAGACTGTACAATGAAACAGTGCCCTACACTGAATAATGTAAAATTAAACAGAGCCCGACATTAAATACAGTACAATGAAACAGTGCCCTACAGTGAACAAGGTAAAATTAAACAGAGCCCGACATTAAATACAGTACAATGAAACAGTGCCCTACAGTGAACAATGTACAATTAAACACAGCCCGACATTAAATACGGTACAATGAAACAGTGCCCTACAGTGAACAATGTACAATTAAACACAGCCCGACAGTAAATACGGTACAATGAAACAGTGCCCTACACTGAACAAGGTAAAATTAAACAGAGCCCGACATTAAAAAAGTTACAATGAAACAGTGCCCTACAGTGAACAATGTAAAATTAAACACAGCCCGACATTAAATACGGTACAATGAATCAGTGCCCTACCAGCAACAATGTAAAATTAAACAGAACCCGGCATTAAATACGGTACAATGAAACAGTGCCCTACAGTGAACAACGTAAAATTAAACAGAGCCCGACATTAAATACAGTACAATGAAACAGGGCCCTAATGTGAACAATGTAAAATAAAACAGAGCCCGACATTAAATACAGTACAATGAAACAGTGACCTACAGTAAACAACGCAAAATTAAACAGAGCCCGACATTAAATACAGTACAATGAAACAGTGCCCTACACTGAACAACGTAAACTTAAACACAGCCCGACATTAAATACGGTACAATGAATCAGTGCCCTACACTGAACAATGTAAAATTAAACACAGCCCGGTATTAAATACAGTACAATGAAACAGTGACCTACACTGAATAATGTAAAATTAAACAGAGCCCGACATTAAATACGGGACAATGAAACAGTGCACAACAGTGAACAAGGTAAAATTAAACAGAGCCCAACATTAAATACAGCACAATGAAACAATGCCCTACAGTGAACAATGTAAAGTTAAACACAGCCCGACATTAAATACGGTAAAATGAAACAGTGCCCTACACTGAACAGGGTAAATTTAAACAGAGCCCGACATCAAATACAGTACAATGAAACAGTGCCCTACACTGAACAATGTAACATTAAACAGAGCCCGACATTAAATACGGGACAACGAAACAGTGCCCTACACTGAACAATGTAACATTAAACAGAGCCCGACATTAAATACGGGTCAATGAAACAGTGCCCGACAGTGAACAAGGTAAAATTAAACAGAGCCCAACATTAAATACGGTACAATGAAACAGTGCCCTACAGTGAACAATGTAAAATTAAACAGAGCACGACGTTAAATACAGTACAATGTAACAGTGCCCTCCACTGAGCAAGGTAAAATTAAACACAGCGCGACATTAAATACGGTACAATGAAAGAGTGCCCTACAGTGAACAATGTAAAATTAAACATAGCCCGACATTAAATACGGTAAAATGAAACAGTGCCCTACAGTGAACAATGTACAATTAAAGACAGCCCGATATTAAATACGGTACAATGAAACAGTGCCCTACAGTGAACAATGTACAATTAAACACAGCCCGACATTAAATACGGTACAATGAAACAGTGCCCTACACTGATCAAGGTAAAATTAAACACAGCCCGACATTAAATACGGTAAAATGAAACAGTGCCGTACACTGAACAATGTACAATTAAACAGAGCCCGACATTAAATACGGTACAGTGAAACAGTGCCCTGCACTGAACTATGTAAAATTAAACACAGCCCGACATTAAATACAGTACAATGAAACAGTGCCCTACACTGAACAAGGTAAAATTAAACAGAGCCCGACAATAAATACAGTACAATGAAACAGTGCGCTACAGTAAACAAGGCAAAATTAAACAGAGCCCGACATTAAAGACAGTACAATGAAACAGTGCCCTACACTGAACAATGTAAAATTAAACAGAGCCCGACATTAAATACGGGACAATGAAACAATGCCCAACAGTGAACAATGTAAAATTAAACACAGCCCGACATTAAATACGGTACAATGAATCAGTGCCCAACACTGAACAATGCAAAATTAAACACAGCCCGGCATTAAATACAGTCCAATGAAACAGTGACCCACAGTAAATAAGGCAAAATTAAACAGAGCCCGACATTAAAGACAGTACAATGAAACAGTGCCCTACACTGAACAATGTAAAATTAAACAGAGCCCGACATTAAATACGGGACAATGAAACAATGCCCGACAGTGAACAATGTAAAATTAAACAGAGCCCAACATTAAACACAGCACAATGAAACAATGCCCTACAGTGAACAATGTAAAGTTAAACACAGCCCGACATTAAATACGGTAAAATGAAACACTGCCCTACACTAAACAAGGTAAAATTAAACAGAGCCCGACATTAAATACGGGACAACGAAACAGTGCCCGACAGTGAAAAAGGTAAAATTAGACAGAGCCCAACATTAAATACGGTACAATGAAACAGTGCCCTACAGTGAACAATGTACAATTACACACAGCCCGACATTAAATACGGTACAATGAAACAGTGCCCTACACTGAACAAGGTAAAATTAAACACAGCCCGACATTAAATACGGTACAATGAATCAGTGCCCTACACTGAACAATGTAAAATTAAACAGAGCCCGACATTAAGGACTGTACAATGAAACAGTGCCCTACACTGAATAATGTAAAATTAAACAGAGCCCGACATTAAATACGGGACAATGAAAGAGTGCCCGACAGTGAACAATGTAAAATTAAACAGAGAACGACATTAAATACAGTACAATGTAACAGTGCCCTACACTGAGCAAGGTAAAATTAAACACAGCACGACATTAAATACAGTACAATGAAACAGTGACCTACAGTGAACAATGTAAACTTAAACATAGCCCGACATTAAATACGGTACAATGAAACAGTGCCCTACAGTGAACAATGTAAAATTAAACAGAGCACGACATTAAATACAGTACAATGTAACAGTGTCCTCCACTGAGCAAGGTAAAATTAAACACAGCCCGACATTAAATACGGTACAATGAAACAATGCCCGGCAGTGAACAATGTACAATTAAACACAGCCCAACATTAAATACGGTACAATGAAACAGTGCCCTAAAGTGAATAATGTACAATTAAACACAGCCCAACATTAAATACTAAACAGTGAAACAGTGCCCTACACTGAACAAGGTAAAATTAAACACAGCCCGACATTAAATACGTTACAATGAAACAGTGCCCTACACTGAACAATGTAAAATTAAACACAGCCCGACATTAAATACGGTACAATGAAACAGTGCCCTACACCGCACAAGGTAAAATTAAACAGAGCCCGACATTAAATACAGTACAATGAAACAGTGCCCTACAGTGAACAATGTACAATTAAACACAGCTCAACATTAAATACGGTACAGTGAAACAGTGCCCTACACTGAACAAGGTAAAATTAAACACAGCCCGACATTAAATACGTTACAATGAAACAGTGCCCTACACTGAACAATGTAAAATTAAACACAGCCCGACATTAAATACGGTACAATGAAACAGTGCCCTACACTGAACAAGGTAAAATTAAACAAGCCCGACATTAAATACGGTACAATGAAACAGTGCCCTACACTGAACAAGGTAAAATTAAACAGAGCCCGACATTAAATACGGTACAATGAAACAGTGCCCTACAGTGAACAGTATACAATTA
Organism: Scyliorhinus torazame; assembly: GCF_047496885.1. Lineage (NCBI taxonomy): Eukaryota > Metazoa > Chordata > Chondrichthyes > Carcharhiniformes > Scyliorhinidae > Scyliorhinus > Scyliorhinus torazame. The sequence continues at coordinate 1,843,790 of NW_027307762.1, read as the reverse complement.
AACACAGCCCGACAGTAAATACGGTACAATGAAACAGTGCCCTACACTGAACAAGGTAAAATTAAACAGAGCCCGACATTAAATACGGTACAATGAAACAGTGCCCTACACTGAACAAGGTAAAATTAAACAGAGCCCGACATTAAATACGGTACAATGAAACAGTGCCCTACAGTGAACAATGTAAAATTAAACACAGCCCGACATTAAATACGGTACAATGAATCAGTGCCCTACCAGCAACAATGTAAAATTAAACAGAGCTAGACATTAAATACGGTATAATGAAACAGTGCCCTACAGTGAACAACGTAAAATTAAACAGAGCCCGACATTAAATACAGTACAATGAAACAGGGCCCTAATGTGAACAATGTAAAATAAAACAGAGCCCGACATTAAATACGGTACAATGAAACATTGCCCTACAGTGAACAATGTAAAATTAAACAGAGCCCGACATTAAATACGGTACAATGAATCAGTGCCCTACACTGAACAATGTAAAATTAAACACAGCCCGACATTAAATACAGTAAAATGAAACAGTGCCCTACAAGCAAAAAGGTAAAATTAAACAGAGCCCGACATTAAATACGGTAGAATGAAACAGTGCACTACACTGAACAATGTAAAATTAAACACAGCCCGACATTAAATAAGGTGCAATGAAACAGTGACCTACAGTGAACAATGTAAACATAAACACAGCCCGACATTAAATACGGTAAAATGAAACAGTGCCCTACACTGAACAAGGTAAAATTAAACAGAGCCCGACATTAAATACGGTACAATGAAACAGTGCCCTACACTGAACAAGGTAAAATTAAACAGAGCCCGACATTAAATACAGTACAATGAAACAGTGACCTACACTGAACAATGTAACATTAAACACAGCCCGACATTAAATACGGTACAATGAATCAGTGCCCTACACTGAACAATGTAAAATTAAACACAGCCCAGCATTAAATACAGTACAATGAACCAGTGACCTACAGTAAACAAGGCAAAATTATACAGAGCCCGACATTAAAGACAGTACAATGAAACAGTGCCCTACACTGAATAATGTAAAATTAAACAGATCCCGACATTAAATACGGGACAATGAAACAGTGCCCAACACTGAACAAGGTAAAATTAAACACAGCCCGACATTAAATACGGTACAATGAATCAGTGCCCTACACTGAACAATGTAAAATTAAACACAGCCCGGCATTAAATACAGTACAATGAAACAGTGACCTACAGTAAACAAGGCAAAATTAAACAGAGCCCGACATTAAAGACTGTACAATGAAACAGGGCCCTACACTGAATAATGTAAAATTAAACAGAGCCCGATGTTAAATACGGTACAATGAAACAGTGCCCTACAGTGAACAATGTAAAATTAAACAGAGCACGACATTAAATACAGTACAATGTAACAGTGCCCTCCACTGAGCAAGGTAACATTAAACACAGCCCGACATTAAATACGGTACAATGAAACAGTGCCCTACAGTGAACAATGCACAATTAAACACAGCCCAACATTAAATACGGTACAATGAAACAGTGCCCTACAGTGAACAATGTACAATTAAACACAGCCCAACATTAAATACGGTACAGTGAAACAGTGCCCTACACTGAACAAGGTAAAATTAAACACAGCCCGACATTAAATACGTTACAATGAAACAGTGCCCTACACTGAACAATGTAAAATTAAACACAGCCCGACATTAAATACGGTACAATGAAACAGTGCCCTACACTGAACAAGGTAAAATTAAACAGAGCCCGACATTAAATACGGTACAATGAAACACTGCCCTACACAGAACAATATAAAATTAAACACAGCCCGACATTAAATACGGTACAATGAAACAGTGCCCTACAGTGAACAATGTAAAATTAAACACAGCCCGACATTAAATACGGTACAATGAAACAGTGACCTACAGTGAACAAGGCAAAATTAAACAGAGCCCGACATTAAATACAGTACAATGAAACAGTGCCCTCCACTGAACAATGTAAATTTAAACACAGCCCGACATTAAACACGGTACAATGAATCAGTGCCCTACACTGAACAATGTAAACTTAAACAGAGCCCGACATTAAATACAGTACAATGAATCAGTGCCCAACATTGAACAATGTAAAATTAAACACAGCCCGACATTAAATACAGTACAATGAATCAGTGCCCTACACTGAACAATGTAAACTTAAACAGAGCCCGACATTAAATACGGTACAATGAATCAGTGCCCTACACTGAACAATGTAAAATTAAACACAGCCCGGCATTAAATACAGTACAATGAAACAGTGACCTACAGTAAACAAGGCAAAATTAAAAAGAGCCCGACATTAAAGACTGTACAATGAAAGAGGGCCCTACACTGAATAATGTAAAATTAAACAGAGCCCGACATTAAATACGGGACAATGAAACATTGCCCGACAGTGAACAAGGTAAAATTAAACAGAGCCCAACATTAAATACAGCACAATGAAACAATGCCCTACAGTGAACAATGTAAAGTTAAACACAGCCCGACATTAAATACGGTAAAATGAAATAGTGCCCTACACTGAACAAGGTAAAATTAAACACAGCCCGACATTAAATACAGTACAATGAAACAGTGCCCTAGACTGAACAAGGTAAAATTAAACAGAGCCCGACATTAAATACGGTACAATGAAACAGTGCCCTACACTGAACAATGTAAAATTAAACAGAGCCCGACATTAAATACAGTACAATGAAACATTGCCCTACAGTGAACAATGTACAATTAAACACAGCCCAACATTAAATACGGTACAGTGAAACAGTGCCCTACACTGAACAAGGTAAAATTAAACACAGCCCGACATTAAATACGTTACAATGAAACAGTGCCCTACACGGAACAATGTAAAATTAAACACAGCCCGACATTAAATACGGTACAATGAAACAGTGCCCTACACTGAACAAGGTAAAATTAAACAGAGCCCGACATTAAATACGGTACAATGAAACAGTGCCCTACACTGAACAAGGTAAAATTAAACAGAGCCCGACATTAATTACAGTTCAATGAAACAGTGCCCTACAGTGAACAATGTACAATTAAACACAGCCCGACATTAAATACAGTACAATAAAACAGTGCCCTACACTGAACAATGTAAACTTAAACACAGCCCGACATTAAATACGGTACAATGAATCAGTGCCCTACACTGAACAATGCAAAATTAAACACAGCCCGGCATTAAATACAGTCCAATGAAACAGTGACCTACAGTAAACAAGGCAAAATTAAACAGAGCCCGACATTAAAGACAGTACAATGAAACAGTGCCCGACAGTGAACAAGGTAAAATTAGACAGAGCCCAACATTAAATACGGTACAATGAAACAGTGCCCTACAGTGAACAATGTAAAATTAAACAGAGCACGACATTAAATACAGTACAATGAAACAGTGCCCTACAGTGAACAATGTAAAATTAAACAGAGCCCGACATTAAATACGGTACAATGAATCAGTGCCCTACACTGAACAATGTACAATTAAACACAGCCCAACATTAAATACGGTACAGTGAAACAGTGCCCTACACTGAACAAGGTAAAATTAAACACAGCCCGACATTAAATACGTTACAATGAAACAGTGCCCTACACTGAACAATGTAAAATTAAACACAGCCCGACATTAAATACGGTACAATGAAACAGTGACCTACAGTGAACAAGGCAAAATTAAACAGAGCCCGACATTAAATACAGTACAATGAAACAGTGCCCTCCACTGAACAATGTAAATTTAAACACAGCCCGACATTAAACACGGTACAATGAATCAGTGCCCTACACTGAACAATGTAAACTTAAACAGAGCCCGACATTAAATACAGTACAATGAATCAGTGCCCAACATTGAACAATGTAAAATTAAACACAGCCCGACATTAAATACAGTACAATGAAACAGTGCCCTAGACTGAACAAGGTAAAATTAAACAGAGCCCGACATTAAATACGGTACAATGAAACAGTGCCCTACACTGAACAATGTAAAATTAAACAGAGCCCGACATTAAATACAGTACAATGAAACATTGCCCTACAGTGAACAATGTACAATTAAACACAGCCCAACATTAAATACGGTACAGTGAAACAGTGCCCTACACTGAACAAGGTAAAATTAAACACAGCCCGACATTAAATACGTTACAATGAAACAGTGCCCTACACGGAACAATGTAAAATTAAACACAGCCCGACATTAAATACGGTACAATGAAACAGTGCCCTACACTGAACAAGGTAAAATTAAACAGAGCCCGACATTAAATACGGTACAATGAAACAGTGCCCTACACTGAACAAGGTAAAATTAAACAGAGCCCGACATTAAATACAGTTCAATGAAACAGTGCCCTACAGTGAACAATGTACAATTAAACACAGCCCGACATTAAATACAGTACAATAAAACAGTGCCCTACACTGAACAATGTAAACTTAAACACAGCCCGACATTAAATACGGTACAATGAATCAGTGCCCTACACTGAACAATGCAAAATTAAACACAGCCCGGCATTAAATACAGTCCAATGAAACAGTGACCTACAGTAAACAAGGCAAAATTAAACAGAGCCCGACATTAAAGACAGTACAATGAAACAGTGCCCGACAGTGAACAAGGTAAAATTAGACAGAGCCCAACATTAAATACGGTACAATGAAACAGTGCCCTACAGTGAACAATGTAAAATTAAACAGAGCACGACATTAAATACAGTACAATGAAACAGTGCCCTACAGTGAACAATGTACAATTAAACACAGCCCGACATTAAATACGGTACAATGAAACAGTGCCCTACACTGAACAATGTAAAATTAAACAGAGCCCGACATTAAAGACTGTACAATGAAACAGTGCCCTACACTGAATAATGTAAAATTAAACAGAGCCCGACATTAAATACGGTACAATGAAACAGTGCCCTACAGTGAACAATGTAAAATTAAACAGAGCCCGACATTAAATACGGTACAATGAATCAGTGCCCTACACTGAACAATGTAAAATTAAACACAGCCCGACATTAAGTACAGTAAAATGAAACAGTGCCCTACAAGCAACAAGGTAAAATTAAACAGAGCCCGACATTAAATACGGTACAATGAAACAGTGCCCTACAGTGAACAAGGTAAAATTAAACAGAGCCCGACATTAAATACTGTACAATGAAACAGTGCACTACACTGAACAATGTAAAATTAAACACAGCACGACATTAAATACAGTACAATGAAACAGTGACCTACAGTGAACAATGTAAACTTAAACATAGCCCGACATTAAATACGGTACAATGAAACAGTGCCCTACAGTGAACAATGTAAAATTAAACAGAGCACGACATTAAATACAGTACAATGTAACAGTGTCCTCCACTGAGCAAGGTAAAATTAAACACAGCCCGACATTAAATACGGTACAATGAAACAATGCCCGGCAGTGAACAATGTACAATTAAACACAGCCCAACATTAAATACGGTACAATGAAACAGTGCCCTAAAGTGAATAATGTACAATTAAACACAGCCCAACATTAAATACTAAACAGTGAAACAGTGCCCTACACTGAACAAGGTAAAATTAAACACAGCCCGACATTAAATACGTTACAATGAAACAGTGCCCTACACTGAACAATGTAAAATTAAACACAGCCCGACATTAAATACGGTACAATGAAACAGTGCCCTACACCGCACAAGGTAAAATTAAACAGAGCCCGACATTAAATACAGTACAATGAAACAGTGCCCTACAGTGAACAATGTACAATTAAACACAGCTCAACATTAAATACGGTACAGTGAAACAGTGCCCTACACTGAACAAGGTAAAATTAAACACAGCCCGACATTAAATACGTTACAATGAAACAGTGCCCTACACTGAACAATGTAAAATTAAACACAGCCCGACATTAAATACGGTACAATGAAACAGTGCCCTACACTGAACAAGGTAAAATTAAACAAGCCCGACATTAAATACGGTACAATGAAACAGTGCCCTACACTGAACAAGGTAAAATTAAACAGAGCCCGACATTAAATACGGTACAATGAAACAGTGCCCTACAGTGAACAGTATACAATTAAACACAGCCCGACAGTAAATACGGTACAATGAAACAGTGCCCTACACTGAACAAGGTAAAATTAAACAGAGCCCGACATTAAATACGGTACAATGAAACAGTGCCCTACACTGAACAAGGTAAAATTAAACAGAGCCCGACATTAAATACGGTACAATGAAACAGTGCCCTACAGTGAACAATGTAAAATTAAACACAGCCCGACATTAAATACGGTACAATGAATCAGTGCCCTACACTGAACCATGTAAAATTAAACAGAGCCCGACATTAAAGACTGTACAATGAAACAGTGCCCTACACTGAATAATGTAAAATTAAACAGAGCCCGACATTAAATACGGTACAATGAAACAGTGCCCTACAGTGAACAATGTAAAATTAAACAGAGCCCGACATTAAATACGGTACAATGAATCAGTGCCCTACACTGAACAATGTAAAATTAAACACAGCCCGACATTAAGTACAGTAAAATGAAACAGTGCCCTACAAGCAACAAGGTAAAATTAAACAGAGCCCGACATTAAATACGGTACAATGAAACAGTGCCCTACAGTGAACAAGGTAAAATTAAACAGAGCCCGACATTAAATACTGTACAATGTAACAGTGACCTACAGTGAACAATGTAAACTTAAACATAGCCCGACATTAAATACGGTACAATGAAACAGTGCCCTACAGTGAACAATGTAAAATTAAACAGAGCACGACATTAAATACAGTACAATGTAACAGTGTCCTCCACTGAGCAAGGTAAAATTAAACACAGCCCGACATTAAATACGGTACAATGAAACAATGCCCGGCAGTGAACAATGTACAATTAAACACAGCCCAACATTAAATACGGTACAATGAAACAGTGCCCTAAAGTGAATAATGTACAATTAAACACAGCCCAACATTAAATACTAAACAGTGAAACAGTGCCCTACACTGAACAAGGTAAAATTAAACACAGCCCGACATTAAATACGTTACAATGAAACAGTGCCCTACACTGAACAATGTAAAATTAAACACAGCCCGACATTAAATACGGTACAATGAAACAGTGCCCTACACCGCACAAGGTAAAATTAAACAGAGCCCGACATTAAATACAGTACAATGAAACAGTGCCCTACAGTGAACAATGTACAATTAAACACAGCTCAACATTAAATACGGTACAGTGAAACAGTGCCCTACACTGAACAAGGTAAAATTAAACACAGCCCGACATTAAATACGTTACAATGAAACACTGCCCTACACTGAACAATGTAAAATTAAACACAGCCCGACATTAAATACGGTACAATGAAACAGTGCCCTACACTGAACAAGGTAAAATTAAACAAGCCCGACATTAAATACGGTACAATGAAACAGTGCCCTACACTGAACAAGGTAAAATTAAACAGAGCCCGACATTAAATACGGTACAATGAAACAGTGCCCTACAGTGAACAGTATACAATTAAACACAGCCCGACAGTAAATACGGTACAATGAAACAGTGCCCTACACTGAACAAGGTAAAATTAAACAGAGCCCGACATTAAATACGGTACAATGAAACAGTGCCCTACACTGAACAAGGTAAAATTAAACAGAGCCCGACATTAAATACGGTACAATGAAACAGTGCCCTACAGTGAACAATGTAAAATTAAACACAGCCCGACATTAAATACGGTACAATGAATCAGTGCCCTACCAGCAACAATGTAAAATTAAACAGAGCTAGACATTAAATACGGTATAATGAAACAGTGCCCTACAGTGAACAACGTAAAATTAAACAGAGCCCGACATTAAATACAGTACAATGAAACAGGGCCCTAATGTGAACAATGTAAAATAAAACAGAGCCCGACATTAAATACGGTACAATGAAACATTGCCCTACAGTGAACAATGTAAAATTAAACAGAGCCCGACATTAAATACGGTACAATGAATCAGTGCCCTACACTGAACAATGTAAAATTAAACACAGCCCGACATTAAATACAGTAAAATGAAACAGTGCCCTACAAGCAACAAGGTAAAATTAAACAGAGCCCGACATTAAATACGGTAGAATGAAACAGTGCACTACACTGAACAATGTAAAATTAAACACAGCCCGACATTAAATAAGGTGCAATGAAACAGTGACCTACAGTGAACAATGTAAACATAAAAACAGCCCGACATTAAATACGGTAAAATGAAACAGTGCCCTACACTGAACAAGGTAAAATTAAACAGAGCCCGACATTAAATACGGTACAATGAAACAGTGCCCTACACTGAACAAGGTAAAATTAAACAGAGCCCGACATTAAATACAGTACAATGAAACAGTGACCTACACTGAACAATGTAACATTAAACACAGCCCGACATTAAATACGGTACAATGAATCAGTGCCCTACACTGAACAATGTAAAATTAAACACAGCCCAGCATTAAATACAGTACAATGAACCAGTGACCTACAGTAAACAAGGCAAAATTATCCAGAGCCCGACATTAAAGACAGTACAATGAAACAGTGCCCTACACTGAATAATGTAAAATTAAACAGATCCCGACATTAAATACGGGACAATGAAACAGTGCCCAACACTGAACAAGGTAAAATTAAACACAGCCCGACATTAAATACGGTACAATGAATCAGTGCCCTACACTGAACAATGTAAAATTAAACACAGCCCGGCATTAAATACAGTACAATGAAACAGTGACCTACAGTAAACAAGGCAAAATTAAACAGAGCCCGACATTAAAGACTGTACAATGAAACAGGGCCCTACACTGAATAATGTAAAATTAAACAGAGCCCGATGTTAAATACGGTACAATGAAACAGTGCCCTACAGTGAACAATGTAAAATTAAACAGAGCACGACATTAAATACAGTACAATGTAACAGTGCCCTCCACTGAGCAAGGTAACATTAAACACAGCCCGACATTAAATACGGTACAATGAAACAGTGCCCTACAGTGAACAATGCACAATTAAACACAGCCCAACATTAAATACGGTACAATGAAACAGTGCCCTACAGTGAACAATGTACAATTAAACACAGCCCAACATTAAATACGGTACAGTGAAACAGTGCCCTACACTGAACAAGGTAAAATTAAACACAGCCCGACATTAAATACGTTACAATGAAACAGTGCCCTACACTGAACAATGTAAAATTAAACACAGCCCGACATTAAATACGGTACAATGAAACAGTGCCCTACACTGAACAAGGTAAAATTAAACAGAGCCCGACATTAAATACGGTACAATGAAACAGTGCCCTACACAGAACAATATAAAATTAAACACAGCCCGACATTAAATACGGTACAATGAAACAGTGCCCTACAGTGAACAATGTAAAATTAAACACAGCCCGACATTAAATACGGTACAATGAAACAGTGACCTACAGTGAACAAGGCAAAATTAAACAGAGCCCGACATTAAATACAGTACAATGAAACAGTGCCCTCCACTGAACAATGTAAATTTAAACACAGCCCGACATTAAACACGGTACAATGAATCAGTGCCCTACACTGAACAATGTAAACTTAAACAGAGCCCGACATTAAATACAGTACAATGAATCAGTGCCCAACATTGAACAATGTAAAATTAAACACAGCCCGACATTAAATACAGTACAATGAATCAGTGCCCTACACTGAACAATGTAAACTTAAACAGAGCCCGACATTAAATACGGTACAATGAATCAGTGCCCTACACTGAACAATGTAAAATTAAACACAGCCCGGCATTAAATACAGTACAATGAAACAGTGACCTACAGTGAACAATGTAAACATAAAAACAGCCCGACATTAAATACGGTAAAATGAAACAGTGCCCTACACTGAACAAGGTAAAATTAAACAGAGCCCGACATTAAATACGGTACAATGAAACAGTGCCCTATACTGAACAAGGTAAAATTAAACAGAGCCCGACATTAAATACAGTACAATGAAACAGTGACCTACACTGAACAATGTAACATTAAACACAGCCCGACATTAAATACGGTACAATGAATCAGTGCCCTACACTGAACAATGTAAAATTAAACACAGCCCAGCATTAAATACAGTACAATGAACCAGTGACCTACAGTAAACAAGGCAAAATTATCCAGAGCCCGACATTAAAGACAGTACAATGAAACAGTGCCCTACACTGAATAATGTAAAATTAAACAGATACCGACATTAAATACGGGACAATGAAACAGTGCCCAACACTGAACAAGGTAAAATTAAACACAGCCCGACATTAAATACGGTACAATGAATCAGTGCCCTACACTGAACAATGTAAAATTAAACACAGCCCGGCATTAAATACAGTACAATGAAACAGTGACCTACAGTAAACAAGGCAAAATTAAACAGAGCCCGACATTAAAGACTGTACAATGAAACAGGGCCCTACACTGAATAATGTAAAATTAAACAGAGCCCGATGTTAAATACGGTACAATGAAACAGTGCCCTACAGTGAACAATGTAAAATTAAACAGAGCACGACATTAAATACAGTACAATGTAACAGTGCCCTCCACTGAGCAAGGTAACATTAAACACAGCCCGACATTAAATACGGTACAATGAAACAGTGCCCTACAGTGAACAATGCACAATTAAACACAGCCCAACATTAAATACGGTACAATGAAACAGTGCCCTACAGTGAACAATGTACAATTAAACACAGCCCAACATTAAATACGGTACAGTGAAACAGTGCCCTACACTGAACAAGGTAAAATTAAACACAGCCCGACATTAAATACGTTACAATGAAACAGTGCCCTACACTGAACAATGTAAAATTAAACACAGCCCGACATTAAATACGGTACAATGAAACAGTGCCCTACACTGAACAAGGTAAAATTAAACAGAGCCCGACATTAAATACGGTACAATGAAACAGTGCCCTACACAGAACAATATAAAATTAAACACAGCCCGACATTAAATTAGTACAATGAAACAGTGCCCTACAGTGAACAATGTAAAATTAAACACAGCCCGACATTAAATACGGTACAATGAAACAGTGACCTACAGTGAACAAGGCAAAATTAAACAGAGCCCGACATTAAATACAGTACAATGAAACAGTGCCCTCCACTGAACAATGTAAATTTAAACACAGCCCGACATTAAACACGGTACAATGAATCAGTGCCCTACACTGAACAATGTAAAATTAAACACAGCCCGACATTAAATACAGTACAATGAATCAGTGCCCTACACTGAACAATGTAAACTTAAACAGAGCCCGACATTAAATACGGTACAATGAATCAGTGCCCTACACTGAACAATGTAAAATTAAACACAGCCCGGCATTAAATACAGTACAATGAAACAGTGACCTACAGTAAACAAGGCAAAATTAAAAAGAGCCCGACATTAAATACGGTACAATGAATCAGTGCCCTACACTGAACAATGCAAAATTAAACACAGCCCGGCATTAAATACAGTCCAATGAAACAGTGACCTACAGTAAACAAGGCAAAATTAAACAGAGCCCGACATTAAAGACAGTACAATGAAACAGTGCCCGACAGTGAACAAGGTAAAATTAGACAGAGCCCAACATTAAATACGGTACAATGAAACAGTGCCCTACAGTGAACAATGTAAAATTAAACAGAGCACGACATTAAATACAGTACAATGAAACAGTGCCCTACAGTGAACAATGTACAATTAAACACAGCCCGACATTAAATACGGTACAATGAAACAGTGCCCTACACTGAACAAGGTAAAATTAAACACAGCCCGACATTAAATACGGTACAATGAATCAGTGCCCTACACTGAACAATGTAAAATTAAACAGAGCCCGACATTAAAGACTGTACAATGAAACAGTGCCCTACACTGAATAATGTAAAATTAAACACAGCCCGGCATTAAATACGGTACAATGAATCAGTGCCCTACACTGAACAATGTAAAATTAAACAGAGCCCGACATTAAAGACTGTACAATGAAACAGTGCCCTACACTGAATAATGTAAAATTAAACAGAGCCCGACATTAAATACGGTACAATGAAACAGTGCCCTACAGTGAACAATGTAAAATTAAACAGAGCCCGACATTAAATACGGTACAATGAATCAGTGCCCTACACTGAACAATGTAAAATTAAACACAGCCCGACATTAAGTACAGTAAAATGAAACAGTGCCCTACAAGCAACAAGGTAAAATTAAACAGAGCCCGACATTAAATACGGTACAATGAAACAGTGCCCTACAGTGAACAATGTACAATTAAACACAGCCCAACATTAAATACGGTACAGTGAAACAGTGCCCTACACTGAACAAGGTAAAATTAAACACAGCCCGACATTAAATACGTTACAATGAAACAGTGCCCTACACTGAACAATGTAAAATTAAACAGAGCCCGACATTAAATACGGTACAATGCAACAGTGCCCTACACTGAACAATATAAAATTAAACACAGCCCGACATTAAATACGGTACAATGAAACAGTGCCCTACAGTGAACAATGTAAAATTAAACAGAGCCCGACATTAAATACAGTACAATGAAACAGTGCCCTCCACTGAACAATGTAAATTTAAACACAGCCCGACATTAAACACGGTACAATGAATCAGTGCCCTACACTGAACAAGGCAAAATTAAACAGAGCCCGACATTAAATACAGTACAATGAAACAGTGCCCTCCACTGAACAATGTAAATTTAAACACAGCCCGACATTAAATACGGTACAATGAATCAGTGCCCTACACTGAACAATGTAAAATTAAACACAGCCCGACATTAAATACAGTACAATGAAACAGTGCTCTACACTGAACAAGGTAAAATTAAACAGAGCCCGACATTAAATACGGTACAATGAAACAGTGCCCTACACTGAACAAGGTAAAATTAAACAGAGCCCGACATTAAATACAGTTCAATGAAACAGTGCCCTACAGTGAACAATGTACAATTAAACACAGCCCGACATTAAATACAGTACAATAAAACAGTGCCCTACACTGAACAATGTAAACTTAAACACAGCCCGACATTAAATACGGTACAATGAATCAGTGCCCTACACTGAACAATGCAAAATTAAACACAGCCCGGCATTAAATACAGTCCAATGAAACAGTGACCTACAGTAAACAAGGCGAAATTAAACAGAGCCCGACATTAAAGACAGTACAATGAAACAGTGCCCGACAGTGAACAAGGTAAAATTAGACAGAGCCCAACATTAAATACGGTACAATGAAACAGTGCCCTACAGTGAACAATGTAAAATTAAACAGAGCACGACATTAAATACAGTACAATGAAACAGTGCCCTACAGTGAACAATGTACAATTAAACACAGCCCGACATTAAATACGGTACAATGAAACAGTGCCCTACACTGAACAAGGTAAAATTAAACACAGCCCGACATTAAATACGGTACAATGAATCAGTGCCCTACACTGAACAATGTAAAATTAAACAGAGCCCGACATTAAAGACTGTACAATGAAACAGTGCCCTACACTGAATAATGTAAAATTAAACACAGCCCGACATTAAATACGGTACAATGAATCAGTGCCCTACACTGAACAATGTAAAATTAAACAGAGCCCGACATTAAAGACTGTACAATGAAACAGTGCCCTACACTGAATAATGTAAAATTAAACAGAGCCCGACATTAAATACGGTACAATGAAACAGTGCCCTACAGTGAACAATGTAAAATTAAACAGAGCCCGACATTAAATACGGTACAATGAATCAGTGCCCTACACTGAACAATGTAAAATTAAACACAGCCCGACATTAAGTACAGTAAAATGAAACAGTGCCCTACAAGCAACAAGGTAAAATTAAACAGAGCCCGACATTAAATACGGTACAATGAAACAGTGCCCTACAGTGAACAAGGTAAAATTAAACAGAGCCCGACATTAAATACTGTACAATGAAACAGTGCACTACACTGAACAATGTAAAATTAAACACAGCCCGACATTAAATACGGTGCAATGAAACAGTGACCTACAGTGAACAATGTAAACATAAACACAGCCCGACATTAAATACGGTAAAATGAAACAGTGCCCTACACTGAACAAGGTAAAATTAAACACAGCCCGACATTAAATACGGTACAATGAAACAGTGCCCTACACTGAACAAGGTAAAATTAAACAGAGCCCGACATTAAATACAGTACAATGAAACAGTGCCCTACACTGAACAATATAAAATTAAACACAGCCCGACATTAAATACGGTACAATGAAACAGTGCCCTACAGTGAACAATGTAAAATTAAACACAGCCCGACATTAAATACGGTACAATGAAACAGTGACCTACAGTGAACAAGGCAAAATTAAACAGAGCCCGACATTAAATACAGTACAATGAAACAGTGCCCTCCACTGAACAATGTAAATTTAAACACAGCCCGACATTAAACACGGTACAATGAATCAGTGCCCTACACTGAACAATGTAAACTTAAACAGAGCCCGACATTAAATACAGTACAATGAATCAGTGCCCAACATTGAACAATGTAAAATTAAACACAGCCCGACATTAAATACAGTACAATGAATCAGTGCCCTACACTGAACAATGTAAACTTAAACAGAGCCCGACATTAAATACGGTACAATGAATCAGTGCCCTACACTGAACAATGTAAAATTAAACACAGCCCGGCATTAAATACAGTACAATGAAACAGTGACCTACAGTAAACAAGGCAAAATTAAAAAGAGCCCGACATTAAAGACTGTACAATGAAAGAGGGCCCTACACTGAATAATGTAAAATTAAACAGAGCCCGACATTAAATACGGGACAATGAAACATTGCCCGACAGTGAACAATGTAAAGTTAAACACAGCCCGACATTAAATACGGTAAAATGAAACAGTGCCCTACAGTGAACAATGTAAAATTAAACAGAGAACGACATTAAATACAGTACAATGTAACAGTGCCCTACACTGAGCAAGGTAAAATTAAACACAGCACGACATTAAATACAGTACAATGAAACAGTGACCTACAGTGAACAATGTAAAATTAAACATAGCCCGACATTAAATACGGTACAATGAAACAGTGCCCTACAGTGAACAATGTAAAATTAAACAGAGCACGACATTAAATACAGTACAATGTAACAGTGCCCTCCACTGAGCAAGGTAAAATTAAACACAGCCCGACATTAAATACGGTACAATGAAACAGTGCCCTACAGTGAACAATGTACAAATAAACACAGCCCAACATCAAATACGGTACAATGAAACAGTGCCCTACAGTGAACAATGTACAATTAAACACAGCCCAACATTAAATACGGTACAGTGAAACAGTGCCCTACACTGAACAAGGTAAAATTAAACACAGCCCGACATTAAATACGTTACAATGAAACAGTGCCCTACACTGAACAATGTATAATTAAACACAGCCCGACATTAAATACGGTACAATGAAACAGTGCCCTACACTGAACAAGGTAAAATTAAACAGAGCCCGACATTAAATACAGTACAATGAAACAGTGCCCTACAGTGAACAATGTACAATTAAACACAGCCCAACATTAAATAAGGTGCAATGAAACAGTGCACTACACTGAACAAGGTAAAATTAAACACAGCCCGACATTAAATACAGTACAATGAAACAGTGCCCTAGACTGAACAAGGTAAAATTAAACAGAGCCCGACATTAAATACGGTACAATGAAACAGTGCCCTACACTGAACAATGTAAAATTAAACATAGCCCGACATTAAATACGGTACAATGAAACAGTGCCCTACAGTGAACAATGTACAATTAAACAGAGAACGACATTAAATACCGTACAATGTAACAGTGCCCTAGACTGAACAAGGTAAAATTAAACAGAGCCCGACATTAAATACGGTACAATGAAACAGTGCCCTACAGTGAACAATGTACAATTAAACACAGCCCAACATTAAATACGGTACAATGAAACAGTGCCCTACAGTGAACAATGTACAATTAAACACAGCCCAACATTAAATACGGTACAGTGAAACAGTGCCCTACACTGAACAAGGTAAAATTTAACACAGCCCGACATTAAATACGTTACAATGAAACAGTGCCCTACACTGAACAATGTAAAATTAAACACAGCCCGACATTAAATACGGTACAATGAAACAGTGCCCTACACTGAACAAGGTAAAATTAAACAGAGCCCGACATTAAATACGGTACAGTGAAACAGTGCCCTACAGTGAACAATGTAAAGTTAAACACAGCCCGACATTAAATACGGTAAAATGAAACAGTGCCCTACACTGAACAAGGTAAAATTAAACACAGCCCGACATTAAATACAGTACAATGAAACAGTGCCCTAGACTGAACAAGGTAAAATTAAACAGAGCCCGACATTAAATACGGTACAATGAAACAGTGCCCTACACTGAACAATGTAAAATTAAACATAGCCCGACATTAAATACGGTACAATGAAACAGTGCCCTACAGTGAACAATGTAAAATTAAACAGAGAACGACATTAAATACAGTACAATGTAACAGTGCCCTACACTGAGCAAGGTAAAATTAAACACAGCCCGACATTAAATACAGTACAATGAAACAGTGACCTACAGTGAACAATGTAAAATTAAACATAGCCCGACATTAAATACGGTACAATGAAACAGTGCCCTACAGTGAACAATGTAAAATTAAGCACAGCCCAACATTAAATACGGTACAATGAAACAGTGCCCTACAGTGAACAATGTACAATTAAACACAGCCCGACATTAAATACGGTACAATGAAACAGTGCCCTACACTGAACAAGGTAAAATTAAACAGAGCCTGACATTAAATACAGTACAATGAAACATTGCCCTACAGTGAACAATGTACAATTAAACACAGCCCAACATTAAATACGGTACAGTGAAACAGTGCCCTACACTGACCAAGGTAAAATTAAACACAGCCCGACATTAAATACGTTACAATGAAACAGTGCCATACACGGAACAATGTAAAATTAAACACAGCCCGACATTAAATACGGTACAATGAAACAGTGCCCTACACTGAACAAGGTAAAATTAAACAGAGCCCGACATTAAATACGGTACAGTGAAACAGTGCCCTACACTGAACAAGGTAAAATTAAACAGAGCCCGACATTAAATACAGTACAATGAAACAGTGCCCTACAGTGAACAATGCACAATTAAACACAGCCCGACATTAAATACAGTACAATAAAACAGTGCCCTAGACTGAACAATGTAAACTTAAACACAGCCCGACATTAAATACGGTACAATGAATCAGTGCCCTACACTGAACAATGCAAAATTAAACACAGCCCGGCATTAAATACAGTCCAATGAAACAGTGACCTACAGTGAACAATGTAAAGTTAAACACAGCCCGACAATAAATACGGTAAAATGAAACACTGCCCTACACTAAACAAGGTAAAATTAAACAGAGCCCGACATTAAAGACTGTACAATGAAACAGTGCCCTACACTGAATAATGTAAAATTAAACAGAGGCCGACATTAAATACGGGACAATGAAAGAGTGCCCTACAGTGAACAAGGTAAAATTAAACAGAGCACGACATTAAATACAGTACAATGTAACAGTGCCCTCCACTGAGCAAGGTAAAATTAAACAGAGCACGACATTAAATACGGTACACTGAAACAGTGCCCTACACTGAGCAATGTAAAATTAAACATAGTCCGACATTAAATACGGTACAATGGAACAGTGCCCTCCAGTAAACAATGTAAAATTAAACAGAGAACGACATTAAATACAGTACAATGTAACAGTGCCCTACACTGAGCAAGGTAAAATTAAACACAGCACGACATTAAATACAGTACAATGAAACAGTGACCTACAGTGAACAATGTAAAATTAAACATAGCCCGACATTAAATACGGTACAATGAAACAGTGCCCTACAGTGAACAATGTAAAATTAAACATAGCCCGACATTAAATACGGTACAATGAAACAGTGCCCTACAGTGAATAATGTACAATTAAACACAGCCCGACATTAAATACGGTACAATGAAACAGTGCCCTACAGTGAACAGTGTACAATTAAACACAGCCCGACAGTAAATACGGTACAATGAAACAGTGCCCTACACTGAACAAGGTAAAATTAAACAGAGCCCGACATTAAATACTGTACAATGAATCAGTGCCCTACAGTGAACAATGTAAAATTAAACACAGCCCGACATTAAATACTGTACAATGAATCAGTGCCCTACAAGCAACAAGGTAAAATTAAACAGAGCCCGACATGAAAGACAGTACAATGAAACAGTGCCCTACACTGAACAAGGTAAAATTAAACAGAGCCCGACATTAAATACAGTACAATGAAACAGTGACCTACAGTAAACAAGGCAAAATTAAACAGAGCCCGACATTAAATACAGTACAATGAAACAGTGCCATACACTGAACAATGTAAACTTAAACGCAGCCCGACATTAAATACGGTACAATGAATCAGTGCCCTACACTGAACAATGTAAAATTAAACACAGCCCGGCATTAAATACAGGACAATGAAACAGTGACCTACAGTAAACAAGGCAAAATTAAACAGAGCCCGACATTAAAGACAGTACAATGAAACAGTGCCCTACACTGAATAATGTAAAATTAAACAGAGCCCGACATTAAATGCGGTACAATGAAACAGTGCCCTACACTGAACAAGGTAAAATTAAACAGAGCCCGACATTAAATACGGTACAATGAAACAGTGCCCGACAGTGAACAATGTAAAATTAAACACAGCCCGACATTAAATACGGTACAATGAAACAGTGCACTACACTGAACAAGGTAAAATTAAACAGAGCCCGACACTAAATACGGTACAATGAAACAGTGCCCTACAAGCAACAAGGTAAAATTAAACAGAGCCCGACATTAAATACGGTGCAATGAAACAGTGCCCTACCAGCAACAATGTAAAATTAAACAGAGCCCGACATTAAATACGGTAATATGAAACAGTGCCCTACACTGAACAAGGTAAAATTAAACACAGGCCGACATTAAATGCGGTACAATGAAACAGTGCCCTACACTGAACAATGTAAACTTAAACAGAGCCCGACATTAAATACAGTACAATGAAACAGTGCCCTACACTGAACAATGTAAACTTAAACGCAGCCCGACATTAAATACGGTACAATGAATCAGTGCCCTACACTGAACAATGTAAAATTAAACACAGCCCGGCATTAAATACAGGACAATGAAACAGTGACCTACAGTAAACAAGGCAAAATTAAACAGAGCCCGACATTAAAGACAGTACAATGAAACAGTGCCCTACACTCAATAATGTAAAATTAAACAGAGCCCGACATTAAATACGGGACAATGAAACAGTGCCCAACAGTGAACAAGGTAAAATTAAACAGAGCCCGACATTAAATACAGCACAATGAAACAATGCCCTGCAGTGAACAATGTAAAATTAAACACAGCCCGACATTAAATACGGTACAATGAATCAGTGCCCTACCAGCAACAATGTAAAATTAAACAGAGCCCGACATTAAATACGGTAATATGAAACAGTGCCCTACACTGAACAAGGTAAAATTAAAAACAGGCCGACATTAAATACGGTGCAATGAATCAGTGCCCTACCAGCAACAATGTAAAATTAAACAGAGCCCGACATTAAATACGGTACAATGAAACAGTGCCCAACAAGCAAAAAGGTAAAATTAAACAGAGCCCGACATGAAAGACAGTACAATGAAACAGTGCCCTACACTGAATAATGTAAAATTAAACAGAGCCCGACATTAAATACGGTGCAATGAAACAGTGCCCTACAGTGAACAATGTAAAATTAAACAGAGCCCGACATTAAATACGGTACAATGAATCAGTGCCCTCCACTGAACAAGGTAAAATTAAACAGAGCCCGACATTAAATACAGTACAATGAAACAGTGACCTACAGTAAACAAGGCAAAATTAAACAGAGCCCGACATTAAAGACAGTACAATGAAACAGTGCCCTAAACTGAATAATGTAAAATTAAACAGAGCCCGACATTAAATGCGGTACAATGAAACAGTGCCCTACACTGAACAAGGTAAAATTAAACAGAGCCCGACATTAAATACGGTACAATGAAACAGTGCCCGACAGTGAACAATGTAAAATTAAACACAGCCCGACATTAAATACGGTACAATGAAACAGTGCACTACACTGAACAAGGTAAAATTAAACAGAGCCCGACACTAAATACGGTACAATGAAACAGTGCCCTACAAGCAACAAGGTAAAATTAAACAGAGCCCGACATTAAATACGGTGCAATGAAACAGTGCCCTACCAGCAACAATGTAAAATTAAACAGAGCCCGACATTAAATACGGTAATATGAAACAGTGCCCTACACTAAACAAGGTAAAATTAAACACAGGCCGACATTAAATGCGGTACAATGAAACAGTGCCCTACACTGAACAATGTAAACTTAAACAGAGCCCGACATTAAATACAGTACAATGAAACAGTGCCCTACACTGAACAATGTAAACTTAAACGCAGCCCGACATTAAATACAGTACAATGAATCAGTGCCCTACACTGAACAATGTAAAATTAAACACAGCCCGGCATTAAATACAGGACAATGAAACAGTGACCTACAGTAAACAAGGCAAAATTAAACAGAACCCGACATTAAAGACAGTACAATGAAACAGTGCCCTACACTCAATAATGTAAAATTAAACAGAGCCCGACATTAAATACGGGACAATGAAACAGTGCCCAACAGTGAACAAGGTAAAATTAAACAGAGCCCGACATTAAATACAGCACAATGAAACAATGCCCTGCAGTGAACAATGTAAAATTAAACACAGCCCGACATTAAATACGGTACAATGAATCAGTGCCCTACCAGCAACAATGTAAAATTAAACAGAGCCCGACATTAAATACGGTAATATGAAACAGTGCCCTACACTGAACAAGGTAAAATTAAAAACAGGCCGACATTAAATGCGGTACAATGAAACAGTGCCCTACACTGAACAATGTAAACTTAAACAGAGCCCGACATTAAATACAGTACAATGAAACAGTGCCCTACACTGAACAATGTAAACTTAAACGCAGCCCGACATTAAATACGGTACAATGAATCAGTGCCCTACACTGAACAATGTAAAATTAAACACAGCCCGGCATTAAATACAGGACAATGAAACAGTGACCTTCAGTAAACAAGGCAAAATTAAACAGAGCCCGACATTAAAGACAGTACAATGAAACAGTGCCCTACACTCAATAATGTAAAATTAAACAGAGCCCGACATTAAATACGGGACAACGAAACAGTGCCCAACAGTGAACAAGGTAAAATTAAACAGAGCCCGACATTAAATACAGCACAATGAAACAATGCCCTGCAGTGAACAATGTAAAATTAAACACAGCCCGACATTAAATACGGTACAATGAATCAGTGCCCTACCAGCAACAATGTAAAATTAAACAGAGCCCGACATTAAATACGGTAATATGAAACAGTGCCCTACACTGAACAAGGTAAAATTAAAAACAGGCCGACATTAAATACGGTACAATGAATCAGTGCCCTACAAGCAACAAGGTAAAATTAAACAGAGCCCGACATGAAAGACAGTACAATGAAACAGTGCCCTACACTGAATAATGTAAAATTAAACAGAGCCCGACATTAAATACGGTGCAATGAAACAGTGCCCTACAGTGAACAATGTAAAATTAAACAGAGCCCGACATTAAATACGGTACAATGAATCAGTGCCCTCCACTGAACAAGGTAAAATTAAACAGAGCCCGACACTAAATACGGTACAATGAAACAGTGCCCTACAAGCAACAAGGTAAAATTAAACAGAGCCCGACATTAAATACGGTGCAATGAAACAGTGCCCTACCAGCAACAATGTAAAATTAAACAGAGCCCGACATTAAATACGGTAATATGAAACAGTGCCCTACACTAAACAAGGTAAAATTAAACACAGGCCGACATTAAATGCGGTACAATGAAACAGTGCCCTACACTGAACAATGTAAACTTAAACAGAGCCCGACATTAAATACAGTACAATGAACCAGTGCCCTACACTGAACAATGTAAACTTAAACGCAGCCCGACATTAAATACAGTACAATTAATCAGTGCCCTACACTGAACAATGTAAAATTAAACACAGCCCGGCATTAAATACAGGACAATGAAACAGTGACCTACAGTAAACAAGGCAAAATTAAACAGAACCCGACATTAAAGACAGTACAATGAAACAGTGCCCTACACTCAATAATGTAAAATTAAACAGAGCCCGACATTAAATACGGGACAATGAAACAGTGCCCAAAAGTGAACAAGGTAAAATTAAACAGAGCCCGACATTAAATACAGCACAATGAAACAATGCCCTGCAGTGAACAATGTAAAATTAAACACAGCCCGACATTAAATACGGTACAATGAATCAGTGCCCTACCAGCAACAATGTAAAATTAAACAGAGCCCGACATTAAATACGGTAATATGAAACAGTGCCCTACACTGAACAAGGTAAAATTAAAAACAGGCCGACATTAAATGCGGTACAATGAAACAGTGCCCTACACTGAACAATGTAAACTTAAACAGAGCCCGACATTAAATACAGTACAATGAAACAGTGCCCTACACTGAACAATGTAAACTTAAACGCAGCCCGACATTAAATACGGTACAATGAATCAGTGCCCTACACTGAACAATGTAAAATTAAACACAGCCCGGCATTAAATACAGGACAATGAAACAGTGACCTACAGTAAACAAGGCAAAATTAAACAGAGCCCGACATTAAAGACAGTACAATGAAACAGTGCCCTACACTCAATAATGTAAAATTAAACAGAGCCCGACAATAAATACGGGACAATGAAACAGTGCCCAACAGTGAACAAGGTAAAATTAAACAGAGCCCGACATTAAATACAGCACAATGAAACAATGCCCTGCAGTGAACAATGTAAAATTAAACACAGCCCGACATTAAATACGGTACAATGAATCAGTGCCCTACCAGCAACAATGTAAAATTAAACAGAGCCCGACATTAAATACGGTAATATGAAACAGTGCCCTACACTGAACAAGGTAAAATTAAAAACAGGCCGACATTAAATACGGTACAATGAATCAGTGCCCTACAAGCAACAAGGTAAAATTAAACAGAGCCCGACATGAAAGACAGTACAATGAAACAGTGCCCTACACTGAATAATGTAAAATTAAACAGAGCCCGACATTAAATACGGTGCAATGAAACAGTGCCCTACAGTGAACAATGTAAAATTAAACAGAGCCCGACATTAAATACGGTACAATGAATCAGTGCCCTCCACTGAACAAGGTAAAATTAAACAGAGCCCGACATTAAATACAGTACAATGAAACAGTGACCTACAGTAAACAAGGCAAAATTAAACAGAGCCCGACATTAAATACAGTACAATGAAACAGTGCCATACACTGAACAATGTAAACTTAAACGCAGCCCGACATTAAATACGGTACAATGAATCAGTGCCCTACACTGAACAATGTAAAATTAAACACAGCCCGGCATTAAATACAGGACAATGAAACAGTGACGTACAGTAAACAAGGCAAAATTAAACAGAGCCCGACATTAAAGACAGTACAATGAAACAGTGCCCTACACTGAATAATGTAAAATTAAACAGAGCCCGTCATTAAATGCGGTACAATGAAACAGTGCCCTACACTGAACAAGGTAAAATTAAACAGAGCCCGACATTAAATACGGTACAATGAAACAGTGCCCGACAGTGAACAATGTAAAATTAAACACAGCCCGACATTAAATACGGTACAATGAAACAGTGCACTACACTGAACAAGGTAAAATTAAACAGAGCCCGACACTAAATACGGTCCAATGAAACAGTGCCCTACAAGCAACAAGGTAAAATTAAACAGAGCCCGACATTAAATACGGTGCAATGAAACAGTGCCCTACCAGCAACAATGTAAAATTAAACAGAGCCCGACATTAAATACGGTAATATGAAACAGTGCCCTACAGTAAACAAGGTAAAATTAAACACAGGCCGACATTAAATGCGGTACAATGAAACAGTGCCCTACACTGAACAATGTAAACTTAAACAGAGCCCGACATTAAATACAGTACAATGAAACAGTGCCCTACACTGAACAATGTAAACTTAAACGCAGCCCGACATTAAATACGGTACAATGAATCAGTGCCCTACACTGAACAATGTAAAATTAAACACAGCCCGGCATTAAATACAGGACAATGAAACAGTGACCTACAGTGAACAAGGCAAAATTAAACAGAGCCCGACATTAAAGACAGTACAATGAAACAGTGCCCTACACTCAATAATGTAAAATTAAACAGAGCCCGACATTAAATACGGGACAATGAAACAGTGCCCAACAGTGAACAAGGTAAAATTAAACAGAGCCCGACATTAAATACAGCACAATGAAACAATGCCCTGCAGTGAACAATGTAAAATTAAACACAGCCCGACATTAAATACGGTACAATGAATCAGTGCCCTACCAGCAACAATGTAAAATTAAACAGAGCCCGACATTAAATACGGTAATATGAAACAGTGCCCTACACTGAACAAGGTAAAATTAAAAACAGGCCGACATTAAATGCGGTACAATCAAACAGTGCCCTACACTGAACAAGGTAAAATTAAACAGAGCCCGACATTAAATACGGTACAATGAAACAGTGCCCTACAGTGAACAATGTAAAATTAAACACAGCCCGACATTAAATACGGTACAATGAAACAGTGCACTACACTGAACAATGTAAAATTAAACAGAGCCCGACATTAAATACGGTGCAATGAAACAGTGCCCTACACTGAACAAGGTAAAATTAAACAGAGCCCGACATTAAATACGGTACAATGAATCAGTGCCCTACACTGAACAATGTAAAATTAAACACAGCCCGGCATTAAATACAGGACAATGAAACAGTGACCTACAGTAAACAAGGCAAAATTAAACATAGCCCGTTATTAAAGACAGTACAATGAAACAGTGCCCTACACTGAATAATGTAAAATTAAACAGAGCCCGACATTAAATACGGGACAATGAAACAGTGCCCAACACTGAACAAGGTAAAATTAAACACAGCCCGACATTAAATACGGGACAATGAAACAGTGCCCAACAGTAAACAAGGTAAAATTAAACAGAGCCCAACATTAAATACAGCACAATGAAACAATGCCCTGCAGTGAACAATGTAAAGTTAAACACAGCCCGACATTAAATACGGTACAATGAATCAGTGCCCTACCAGCAACAATGTAAAATTAAACAGAGCCCGACATTAAATACGGTAATATGAAACAGTGCCCTACACTGAACAAGGTAAAATTAAACACAGCCCGACATTAAATACGGTACAATGAAACAGTGCCCTACACTGAACAATGTAAAATTAAACACCCCCGACATTAAATACGGTACAATGAAACAGTGCCCTACACTGAACAAGGTAAAATTAAACAGAGCCCGACATTAAATACAGTACAATGAAACAGTGCCCTACATTGAACAATGTACAATTAAACACAGCCCGACATTAAATACGGTACAATGAAACAGTGCCCTACAGTGAACAATGTACATTTAAACACAACCCGACAGTAAATACGGTACAGTGAAATAGTGCCCTACACTGAACAAGGTAAAATTAAACAGAGCCCGACATTAAATACGGTACAATGAAACAGTGCCCTACACTGAACAAAGTAAAATTAAACAGAGCCCTACATTAAATACAGTACAATGAAACAGTGCCCTACAGTGAACAATGTACAATTAAACACAGCCCGACATTAAATACGGTACAATGAAACAGTGCCCTACAGTGAACAATGTACAATTAAACACAGCCCGACAGTAAGTACGGTACAATGAAACAGTGCCCTACACTGAACAAGGTAAAATTAAACAGAGCCCGACATTAAATACGGTACAATGAAACAGTGCCCTACACTGAACAAGGTAAAATTAAACAGAGCCCGACATTAAATACAGTACAATTAAACAGTGCCCTACAGTGAACAATGTACAATTAAACACAGCCCGACATTAAATACGGTACAATGAAACAGTGCCCTACAGTGAACAAGGTAAAATTAAACAGAGCCCGACATTAAATACGGTACAATGAAACAGTGCCCTACACTGAACAAGGTAAAATTAAACAGAGCCCGACATTAAATACGGTACAATGAAACAGTGCCCTACAGTGAACAATGTAAAATTAAACACAGCCCGACATTAAATACGGTACAATGAATCAGTGCCCTACAGTGAACAACGTAAAATTAAACAGAGCCCGACATTAAATACAGTACAATGAAACAGGGCCCTAATGTGAACAATGTAAAATAAAACAGAGCCCGACATTAAATACGGTACAATGAAACAGTGCCCTACAGTGAACAATGTAAAATTAATCAGAGCCCGACATTAAATACGGTACAATGAATCAGTGCCCTACACTGAACAATGTAAAATTAAACACAGCCCGACATTAAATACAGTAAAATGAAACAGTGCCCTACAGTGAACAAGGTAAAATTAAACAGAGACCGACATTAAATACAGTGCAATGAAACAGTGACCTACAGTGAACAAGGTAATATTAAACAGAGCCCGACATTAAATACGGTACAATGAAACAGTGCCCTACAAGCAACAAGGTAAAATTATACAGAGCCCGACATTAAATACAGTACAATGAAACAGTGACCTACAGTGAACAATGTAAAATTAAACATAGCCCGACATTAAATACGGTACAGTGAAACAGTGCCCTACACTGAACAATGTAAACTTAAACACAGCCCGACATTAAATACGGTACAATGAATCAGTGCCCTACAAGCAACAAGGTAAAATTATACAGAGCCCGACATTAAATACAGTACAATGAAACAGTGACCTACAGTGAACAATGTAAAATTAAACATAGCCCGACATTAAATACGGTACAGTGAAACAGTGCCCTACACTGAACAATGTAAACTTAAACACAGCCCGACATTAAATACGGTACAATGAAACAGTGCCCTACAAGCAACAAGGTAAAATTATACAGAGCCCGACATTAAATACAGTACAATGAAACAGTGACCTACAGTGAACAATGTAAAATTAAACATAGCCCGACATTAAATACGGTACAGTGAAACAGTGCCCTACACTGAACAATGTAAACTTAAACACAGCCCGACATTAAATACGGTACAATGAATCAGTGCCCTACACTGAACAATGTAAAATTAAACACAGCCCGGCATTAAATACAGTACAATGAAACAGTGACCTACAGTAAACAAGGCAAAATTAAACAGAGCCCGACATTAAAGACAGTACAATGAATCAGTGCCCTACACTGAACAATGTAAAATTAAACACAGCCCGGCATTAAATACAGTACAATGAAACAGTGACCTACAGTAAACAAGGCAAAATTAAACAGAGCCCGACATTAAAGACAGTACAATGAAACAGTGCCCTACACTGAATAATGTAAAATTAAACACAGCCCGACATTAAATACAGTACAATGAATCAGTGCCCTACACTGAACAATGTAAAATTAAACAGAGCCCGACATTAAATACGGTAAAATGAAACAGTGCCCTACAGTGAACAATGTACAATTAAACACAGCCCAACATTATATACGGTAATATAAAACAGTGTCCTACACTGAACAAGGTAAAATTAAACACAGCCCGACATTAAATACAGTACAATGAAACAGTGCCCTACACTGAACAAGGTACAATTAAACACAGCCCGACATTAAATACGTTACAATGAAACAGTGCCCTACACTGAACAATGTAAAATTAAACACAGCCCGACATTAAATACGGTACAATGAAACAGTGCCCTACAGTGAACAATGTACAATTAAACACAGCCCGACATTAAATACGGTACAATGAAACAGTGCCCTACAGTGAACAATGTACAATTAAACACAGCCCGACAGTAAATACGGTACAATGAATCAGTGCCCTACCAGCAACAATGTAAAATTAAACAGAGCCCGACATTAAATACGGTACAATGAAACAGTGCCCTACAGTGAACAAGGTAAAATTAAACAGAGCCCGACATTAAACACAGTACAATGAAACAGTGCCCTACAGTGAACAATGTAAAATTAAACAGAGCCCGACATTAAATACGGTACAATAAATCAGTGCCCTACACTGAACAATGTAAAATTAAACACAGCCCGAAATTAAATACAGTAAAATGAAACAGTGCCCTACAGTGAACAAGGTAAAATTAAACAGAGCCGGACATTAAATACAGTACAATGAAACAGTGCCCTACAGTGAACAAGGTAAAATTAAACAGAGCCCGACATTAAACACAGTACAATGAAACAGTGCCCTACAAGCAACGAGGTAAAATTAAACAGAGCCCGACATTAGATACAGCACAATAAAACAGTGCCCTACAGTGAACAATGTAAAATTAAACAGAGCCCGACATTAAATACGGTACAATGAAACAGTGCCCTACAAGCAACAAGGTAAAATTAAACAGCGCCCGACATTAAATACAGTACAATGAAACAGTGACCTACAGTGAACAAGGTAAAATTAAACAGAGCCGGACATTAAATACAGTACAATGAAACAGTGCCCTACAGTGAACAATGTAAAATTAAACAGAGCCCGACATTAAATACGGTACAATGAAACAGTGCCTTACAAGCAACAAGGTAAAATTAAACAGAGCCCGACATTAAATACAGTGCAATGAAACAGTGCCCTACAGTGAACAATGTAAAATTAAACACAGCCCGACATTAAATACAGTACAATGAAACAGTGACCTACAGTGAACAAGGTAAAATTGAACAGAGCCCGACATTAAATACAGTAGAATGAAATAGTGCACTACACTGAACAATGTAAAATTAAACACAGCCCGACATTAAATACGGTGCAATGAGACAGTGACCTACAGTGAACAAGGTAAAATTCAACAGAGCCCGACATTAAATACAGTACAATGAAACAGGGCCCTAATGTGAACAATGTAAAATAAAACAGAGCCCGACATTAAATACGGTACAATGAAACAGTGCCCTACAGTGAACAATGTAAAATTAATCAGAGCCCGACATTAAATACGGTACAATGAATCAGTGCCCTACACTGAACAATGTAAAATTAAACACAGCCCGACATTAAATACAGTAAAATGAAACAGTGCCCTACAGTGAACAAGGTAAAATTAAACAGAGACCGACATTAAATACAGTGCAATGAAACAGTGCCCTGCACTGAACAATGTAAAATTAAACACAGCCCGACATTAAATACGGTGCAATGAAACAGTGACCTACAGTGAACAATGTAAAATTAAACAGAGCCCGACATTAAATACGGTACAATGAAACAGTGACCTACAGTGAACAAGGTAATATTAAACAGAGCCCGACATTAAATACGGTACAATGAAACAGTGCCCTACAAGCAACAAGGTAAAATTATACAGAGCCCGACATTAAATACAGTACAATGAAACAGTGACCTACAGTGAACAATGTAAAATTAAACATATCCCGACATTAAATACGGTACAGTGAAACAGTGCCCTACACTGAACAATGTAAACTTAAACACAGCCCGACATTAAATACGGTACAATGAATCAGTGCCCTACACTGAACAATGTAAAATTAAACACAGCCCGGCATTAAATACAGTACAATGAAACAGTGACCTACAGTAAACAAGGCAAAATTAAACAGAGCCCGACATTAAAGACAGTACAATGAATCAGTGCCCTACACTGAACAATGTAAAATTAAACACAGCCCGGCATTAAATACAGTACAATGAAACAGTGACCTACAGTAAACAAGGCAAAATTAAACAGAGCCCGACATTAAAGACAGTACAATGAAACAGTGCCCTACACTGAATAATGTAAAATTAAACACAGCCCGACATTAAATACAGTACAATGAATCAGTGCCCTACACTGAACAATGTAAAATTAAACAGAGCCCGACATTAAATACGGTAAAATGAAACAGTGCCCTACAGTGAACAATGTACAATTAAACACAGCCCAACATTATATACGGTAATATAAAACAGTGTCCTACACTGAACAAGGTAAAATTAAACACAGCCCGACATTAAATACAGTACAATGAAACAGTGCCCTACACTGAACAAGGTACAATTAAACACAGCCCGACATTAAATACGTTACAATGAAACAGTGCCCTACACTGAACAATGTAAAATTAAACACAGCCCGACATTAAATACGGTACAATGAAACAGTGCCCTACAGTGAACAATGTACAATTAAACACAGCCCGACATTAAATACGGTACAATGAAACAGTGCCCTACAGTGAACAATGTACAATTAAACACAGCCCGACAGTAAATACGGTACAATGAATCAGTGCCCTACCAGCAACAATGTAAAATTAAACAGAGCCCGACATTAAATACGGTACAATGAAACAGTGCCCTACAGTGAACAAGGTAAAATTAAACAGAGCCCGACATTAAACACAGTACAATGAAACAGTGCCCTACAGTGAACAATGTAAAATTAAACAGAGCCCGACATTAAATACGGTACAATAAATCAGTGCCCTACACTGAACAATGTAAAATTAAACACAGCCCGAAATTAAATACAGTAAAATGAAACAGTGCCCTACAGTGAACAAGGTAAAATTAAACAGAGCCGGACATTAAATACAGTACAATGAAACAGTGCCCTACAGTGAACAAGGTAAAATTAAACAGAGCCCGACATTAAACACAGTACAATGAAACAGTGCCCTACAAGCAACGAGGTAAAATTAAACAGAGCCCGACATTAGATACAGCACAATAAAACAGTGCCCTACAGTGAACAATGTAAAATTAAACAGAGCCCGACATTAAATACGGTACAATGAAACAGTGCCCTACAAGCAACAAGGTAAAATTAAACAGCGCCCGACATTAAATACAGTACAATGAAACAGTGACCTACAGTGAACAAGGTAAAATTAAACAGAGCCGGACATTAAATACAGTACAATGAAACAGTGCCCTACAGTGAACAATGTAAAATTAAACAGAGCCCGACATTAAATACGGTACAATGAAACAGTGCCTTACAAGCAACAAGGTAAAATTAAACAGAGCCCGACATTAAATTAAGTGCAATGAAACAGTGCCCTACAGTGAACAATGTAAAATTAAACACAGCCCGACATTAAATACAGTACAATGAAACAGTGACCTACAGTGAACAAGCTAAAATTGAACAGAGCCCGACATTAAATACAGTAGAATGAAACAGTGTACTACACTGAACAATGTAAAATTAAACACAGCCCGACATTAAATACGGTGCAATGAGACAGTGACCTACAGTGAACAAGGTAAAATTCAACAGAGCCCGACATTAAATACGATACAATGAAACAGTGCCCTACAGTGAACAATGTAAAGTTAAACAGAGCCCGACATTAAATACGGTACAATGAAACAGTGCCCTACAAGCAACAAGGTAAAATTAAACAGCGCCCGACATTAAATACAGTACAATGAAACAGTGCCCTACACTGAACAATGTAAAATTAAACACAGCCCGACATTAAATACAGTACAATGAATCAGTGCCCTTCACTGAACAATGTAAACTTAAACACAGCCCGACATTAAATACGGTAAAATGAAACAGTGCCCTACAGTGAACAATGTACAATTAAACACAGCCCAACATTATATACGGTAATATAAAACAGTGTCCTACACTGAACAAGGTAAAATTAAACACAGCCCGACATTAAATACAGTACAATGAAACAGTGCCCTACACTGAACAAGGTACAATTAAACACAGCCCGACATTAAATACGTTACAATGAAACAGTGCCCTACACTGAACAATGTAAAATTAAACACAGCCCGACATTAAATACGGTACAATGAAACAGTGCCCTACAGTGAACAATGTACAATTAAACACAGCCCGACATTAAATACGGTACAATGAAACAGTGCCCTACAGTGAACAATGTACAATTAAACACAGCCCGACAGTAAATACGGTACAATGAATCAGTGCCCTACAGTGAACAATGTACAATTAAACACAGCCCGACAGTAAATACGGTACAATGAATCAGTGCCCTACCAGCAACAATGTAAAATTAAACAGAGCCCGACATTAAACACAGTACAATGAAACAGTGCCCTACAGTGAACAATGTAAAATTAAACAGAGCCCGACATTAAATACGGTACAATAAATCAGTGCCCTACACTGAACAATGTAAAATTAAACACAGCCCGAAATTAAATACAGTAAAATGAAACAGTGCCCTACAGTGAACAAGGTAAAATTAAACAGAGCCGGACATTAAATACAGTACAATGAAACAGTGCCCTACAGTGAACAAGGTAAAATTAAACAGAGCCCGACATTAAACACAGTACAATGAAACAGTGCCCTACAAGCAACGAGGTAAAATTAAACAGAGCCCGACATTAGATACAGCACAATAAAACAGTGCCCTACAGTGAACAATGTAAAATTAAACAGAGCCCGACATTAAATACGGTACAATGAAACAGTGCCCTACAAGCAACAAGGTAAAATTAAACAGCGCCCGACATTAAATACAGTACAATGAAACAGTGACCTACAGTGAACAATGTAAAATTAAACATAGCCCGACATTAAATACCGTGCAGTGAAACAGTGCCCTACACTGAACAATGTAAAATTAAACACAGCCCGACATTAAATACAGTACAATGAATCAGTGCCCTACACTGAACAATGTAAACTTAAACACAGCACAACATTAAATACGGTACAATGAAACAGAGCCCTACAGTGAACAATGTACAATTACACACAGCCCAACATTAAATACGGTACAATGAAACAGTGCCCTACAGTGAACAATGTACAATTAAACACAGCCCAACATTAAATACGGTAATATAAAACAGTGTCCTACACTGAACAAGGTAAAATTAAACAGAGCCCGACATTAAATACAGTACAATGAAACAGTGCCCTACAGTGAACAATGTACAATTAAACACAGCCCGACATTAAATACGGTACAATGAAACAGTGCCCTACAGTGAACAATGTACAATTAAACACATCCCGACAGTAAATACGGTACAATGAAGCAGTGCCCTACACTGAACAAGGTAAAATTAAACAGAGCCCGACATTAAATACGGTACAATGAAACAGTGCCCTAATGTGAACAATGTAAAATAAAACAGAGCCCGATATTAAATACGGTACAATGAAACAGTGCCCTACAGTGAACAGTGTAAAATTAAACACAGACCGACATTAAATACGGTACAATGAATCAGTGCCCTACCAGCAACAATGTAAAATTAAACAGAGCCCGACATTAAATACGGTACAATGAAACAGTGCCCTACAATGAACAACGTAAAATTAAACAGAGCCCGACATTAAATACAGTACAATGAAACAGTGCCCTACACTGAGCAAGGTAAAATTAAACACAGCCCGACATTAAATACAGTACAATGAAACAGTGACCTACAGTGAACAATGTAAAATTAAACATAGCCCGATATTAAATACGGTACAATGAAACAGTGCCCTACAGTGAACAATGTAAAATTAAACAGAGCACGACATTAAATACAGTACAATGTAACAGTGCCCTCCACTGAGCAAGGTAAAATTAAACACAGCCCGACATTAAATACGGTACAATGAAACAGTGCCCTACAGAGAACAATGTACAATTAAACACAGCCCAACATTAAATACGGTACAATGAAACAGTGCCCTACAGTGAACAATGTACAATTAAACACAGCCCAACATTAAATACGGTACAGTGAAACAGTGCCCTACAGTGAACAATGTACAATTAAACACAGCCCGACATTAAATACGGTACAATGAAACAGTGCCCTACAGTGAACAATGTACAATTAAACACAGCCCGACAGTAAATACGGTACAATGAATCAGTGCCCTACCAGCAACAATGTAAAATTAAACAGAGCCCGACATTAAATACGGTACAATGAAACAGTGCCCTACAGTGAACAAGGTAAAATTAAACAGAGCCGGACATTAAATACAGTACAATGAAACAGTGCCCTACAGTGAACAAGGTAAAATTAAACAGAGCCCGACATTAAACACAGTACAATGAAACAGTGCCCTACAAGCAACGAGGTAAAATTAAACAGAGCCCGACATTAGATACAGCACAATAAAACAGTGCCCTACAGTGAACAATGTAAAATTAAACAGAGCCCGACATTAAATACGGTACAATGAAACAGTGCCCTACAAGCAACAAGGTAAAATTAAACAGCGCCCGACATTAAATACAGTACAATGAAACAGTGACCTACAGTGAACAATGTACAATTAAACACAGCCCGACATTAAATACCGTGCAGTGAAACAGTGCCGTACACTGAACAATGTAAAATTAAACACAGCCCGACATTAAATACAGTACAATGAATCAGTGCCCTACACTGAACAATGTAAACTTAAACACAGCACAACATTAAATACGGTACAATGAAACAGAGCCCTACAGTGAACAATGTACAATTACACACAGCCCAACATTAAATACGGTAGAATGAAACAGTGCCCTACAGTGAACAATGTACAATTAAACACAGCCCAACATTAAATACGGTAATATAAAACAGTGTCCTACACTGAACAAGGTAAAATTATACAGAGCCCGACATTAAATACAGTACAATGAAACAGTGCCCTACAGTGAACAATGTACAATTAAACACAGCCCGACATTAAATACGGTACAATGAAACAGTGCCCTACAGTGAACAATGTACAATTAAACACATCCCGACAGTAAATACGGTACAATGAAGCAGTGCCCTACACTGAACAAGGTAAAATTAAACAGAGCCCGACATTAAATACGGTACAATGAAACAGTGCCCTAATGTGAACAATGTAAAATAAAACAGAGCCCGATATTAAATACGGTACAATGAAACAGTGCCCTACAGTGAACAGTGTAAAATTAAACACAGACCGACATTAAATACGGTACAATGAATCAGTGCCCTACCAGCAACAATGTAAAATTAAACAGAGCCCGACATTAAATACGGCACAATGAAACAGTGCCCTACAATGAACAACGTAAAATTAAACAGAGCCCGACATTAAATACAGTACAATGAAACAGTGCCCTACACTGAGCAAGGTAAAATTAAACACAGCCCGACATTAAATACAGTACAATGAAACAGTGACCTACAGTGAACAATGTAAAATTAAACATAGCCCGATATTAAATACGGTACAATGAAACAGTGCCCTACAGTGAACAATGTAAAATTAAACAGAGCACGACATTAAATACAGTACAATGTAACAGTGCCCTCCACTGAGCAAGGTAAAATTAAACACAGCCCGACATTAAATACGGTACAATGAAACAGTGCCCTACAGAGAACAATGTACAATTAAACACAGCCCAACATTAAATACGGTACAATGAAACAGTGCCCTACAGTGAACAATGTACAATTAAACACAGCCCAACATTAAATACGGTACAGTGAAACAGTGCCCTACACTGAACAAGGTAAAATTAAACACAGCCCGACATTAAATACGTTACAATGAAACAGTGCCCTACACTGAACAATGTAAAATTAAACACAGCCCGACATTAAATACGGTACAGTGAAACAATGCCCTACACTGAACAAGGTAAAATTAAACACAGCCCGACATTAAATACGTTACGATGAAACAGTGCCCTACACGGAACAATGTAAAATTAAACACAGCCCGACATTAAATACGGTACAATGAAACAGTGCCCTACACTGAACAAGGTAAAATTAAACAGAGCCCGACATTAAATACGGTACAATGAAACAGTGCCCTAATGTGAACAGTGTAAAATAAAAGAGCCCGACATTAAATACGGTACAATGAAACAGTGCCCTACAGTGAACGATGTAAAATTAAACACAGCCCGACATTAAATACGGTACAATGAATCAGTGCCCTACCAGCAACAATGTAAAATTAAACAGAGCCCGACATTAAATACGGTACAATGAAACAGTGCCCGACAGTGAACAATGTAAAATTAAACACAGCCCGACAGTAAATACGGTACAATGAAACAGTGCCCTACACTGAACAAGGTAAAATTAAACACAGCCCGACATTAAATACAGTACAATGAAACAGTGCCCTACAGTGAACAAGGTAAAATTAAACAGAGCCGGACATTAAATACAGTACAATGAAACAGTGGCCTTCAGTGAACAAGGTAAAATTAAACAGAGCCCGACATTAAATACGGTACAATGAAACAGTGCCCTACAACCAACGAGGTAAAATTAAACATAGCCCGACATTAAATACAGTACAATGAAACAGTGCCCAACAAGCAACAAGGTTAAATTAAACAGAGCCCGACATTAAATACGGTGCAATGAATCAGTGCCCTACACTGAACAAGGTAAAATTAAACAGAGCCCGACATTAAATACAGTACAATGAAACAGTGCCCTACAAGCTACAATGTAAAATTAAACAGAGCCCGACATTAAATAC
The DNA here is from genome assembly GCF_047496885.1 of Scyliorhinus torazame. Classification (NCBI taxonomy): domain Eukaryota; kingdom Metazoa; phylum Chordata; class Chondrichthyes; order Carcharhiniformes; family Scyliorhinidae; genus Scyliorhinus; species Scyliorhinus torazame. Next base: position 1,806,654 of record NW_027307762.1, on the reverse strand, counting down.
GGTGCAATGAAACAGTGCCCTACAGTGAACAATGTAAAATTAAACAGAGCCCGACATTAAATACAGTACAATGAATCAGTGCCCTACACTGAACAAGGTAAAATTAAACAGAGCCCGACATTAAATACAGTACAATGAAACAGTGCCCTACAAGCTACAATGTAAAATTACACAGAGCTCGACATTAAATACGGTACAATGAAACAGTGCCCTACAAGCAACAAGGTAAAATTAAACAGAGCCCAACATTAACTACGGTAGAATGAAACAGTGCCCTACACTGAACAATGTAAAATTAAACACAGCCCGACATTAAATACGGTGCAATGAAACAGTGACCTACAGTGAACAAGGTAAAATTAAACAGAGCCCGACATTAAATACGGTACAATGAAACAGTGCCCTACAAGCAACAATGTACAATTAAACACAGCCCGACATTAAATACGGTAATATGAAAGAGTGCCCTACACTGAACAAGGTAAAATTAAACACAGCCCGACATTAAATACGGTACAATGAAACAGTGCTCGACAGTGAACAATGTACAATTAAACACAGCCCAACATTAAATACGGTACAATGAAACAGTGCCCTACAGTGAACAATGTACAATTAAACACAGCCCAACATTAAATACGGTACAATGAAACAGTGTCCTACAGTGAACAATGTACAATTAAACACATCCCGTCATTAAATACGGTAATATGAAAGAGTGCCCTACACTGAACAAGGTAAAATTAAACACAACCCGACATTATATACGGTACAATGAAACAGTGCCCTACACTGAACAATGTAAAATTAAACACAGCCCGATATTAAATGCGGTACAATGAAACAGTGCCCTCCACTGAACAAGGTAAAATTAAACAGAGCCCGACATTAAATACAGTACAATGAAACAGTGCCCGACAGTGAACAATGTACAATTAAACACAGCCCGACATTAAATACGGTACAATGAAACAGTGCCCTACAGTGAACAATGTACAATTAAACACAGCCCGACAGTAAATACGGTACAATGAAACAGTGCCCTACATTGAACAAGGTAAAATTAAACAGAGCCCATCATTAAATACGGTACAATGAAACAGTGCCCTACACTGAACAAGGTAAAATTAAACAGAGCCCGACATTAAATACGGTACAATGAAACAGTGCCCTACAGTGAACAAGGTAAAATTCATACAGAGCCCGACATTAAATACAGTACAATGAAACAGTGCCCTACAAGCAACAAGGTAAAATTAAACAGAGCCCGACATGAAATACAGTGCAATGAAACAGTGCCCTACAGTGAACAATGTAAAATTAAACAAAGCCCGACATTAAATACGGTAGAATGAAACACTGCCCTACACTGAACAATGTAAAATTAAACACAGCCCGACATTAAATACGGTACAATGAAACAGTGACCTACAGTGAACAAGGTAAAATTAAACAGAGCCCGACATTAAATACGGTACAATGAAACAGTGCCCTACAAGCAACAAGGTAAAATTAAACAGCGCCCGACATTAAGTACAGTACAATAAAACAGTGACCTACAGTGAACAATGTAAAATTAAACATAGCCCGACATTAAATACGGTACAGTGAAACAGTGCCCTACACTGAACAATGTAAAATTAAACATAGCCCGACATTAAATACGGTACAGTGAAACAGTGCCCTACACTGAACAATGTAAAATTAAACACAGCCCGACTTTAAATACAGTACAATGAATCAGTGCCCTACACTGAACAATGTAAACTTAAACACAGCCCGACATTAAATACGGTACAATGAAACAGTGCCCTACAGTGAACAATGTACAATTAAACACAGCCCAACATTAAATACGGTACAATGAAACAGTGCCCTACAGTGAACTATGTACAATTAAACACAGCCCAACATTAAATACGGTGCAATGAAACAGTGTCCTACAGTGAACAATGTACAATTAAACACAGCCCGACATTAAATACGGTAATATGAAACAGTGCCCTACACTGAACAAGGTGAAATTAAACACAGCCCGACATTAAATACGGTACAATGAAACAGAGCCCGACATTAAATACAGGACAACGAAACAGTGCCCGACAGTGAACAAGGTAAAATTAATCAGAGCCCAACATTAAATACAGCACAATGAAACAATGCCCTGCAGTGAAGAATGTAAAATTAAACACAGCCCGACATTAAATACAGTACAATGAAACAGTGACCTACAGTGAACAATGTAAAATTAAACATAGCCCGACATTAAATACCGTGCAGTGAAACAGTGCCCTACACTGAACAATGTAAAATTAAACACAGCCCGACATTAAATACAGTACAATGAATCAGTGCCCTACACTGAACAATGTAAACTTAAACACAGCCCGACATTAAATACGGTACAATGAAACAGTGCCCTACAGTGAACAATGTACAATTACACACAGCCCAACATTAAATACGGTACAATGAAACAGTGCCCTACAGTGAACAATGTACAATTAAACACAGCCCAACATTAAATACGGTAATATAAAACAGTGTCCTACACTGAACAAGGTAAAATTAAACAGAGCCCGACATTAAATACGGTACAATGAAACAGTGCCCTAATGTGAACAATGTAAAATAAAACAGAGCCCGACATTAAATACGGTACAATGAAACAGTCCCCTACAGTGAACAATGTAAAAGTAAACAGAGCCCGACATTAAATACGGTACAATGAAACAGTGCCCTACAGTGATCAATGTAAAATAAAACAGAGCCCGACATTAAATACAGTAAAATGAAACAGTGCCCTACAAGCAACAATGTACAATTAAACACAGCACGACATTAAATACAGTACAATGAAACAGTGACCTACAGTGAACAATGTAAAATTAAATCTAGCCCGACATTAAATACGGTACAGTGAAACAGTGCCCTACACTGAACAATGTAAAATTAAACACAGCCCGACATTAAATTGAGTACAATGAATCAGTGCCCTACACTGAACAATGTAAACTTAAACAGAGCCCGACATTAAATACGGTAGAATGAAACAGTGCCCTACAAGCAACAATGTAAAATTAAACAGAGCCCAACATTAAATACGGTAGAATGAAACAGTGCACTACACTGAACAATGTAAAATTAAACACAGCCCGACATTAAATACGGTGCAATGAAACAGTGACCTACAGTGAACAAGGTAAAATTAAACAGAGCCCGACATTAAACACAGTACAATGAAACAGTGCCCTACAAGCAACAAGGTAAAATTAAACAGCGCCCGACATTAAATACAGTACAATGAAACAGTGCCCTACAGTGAACAATGTACAATTAAACACAGCCCAACATTAAATACGGTACAATGAAACAGTGCCCTACAGTGAACAATGTACAATTAAACACAGCCCAACATTAAATACGGTACAATGAAACAGTGTCCTACAGTGAACAATGTACAATTAAACACAGCCCGACATTAAATACGGTAATATGAAACAGTGCCCTACACTGAACAAGGTAAAATTAAACACAGCCCGACATTAAATACGGTACAATGAAACAGAGCCCGACATTAAATACAGTACAATGAAACAGTGCCCTACACTGAAAAATGTAACATTAAACAGAGCCCGACATTAAATACAGGACAACGAAACAGTGCCCGACAGTGAACAAGGTAAAATTAAACATAGCCCGACATTAAATACGGTACATTAAATACAGCACAATGAAACAGTGACCTACAGTGAACAATGTAAAATTAAACATAGCCCGACATTAAATACGGTACAATGAAACAGTGCCCTACAGTGAACAATGTACAATTACACACAGCCCAACATTAAATACGGTACAATGAAACAGTGCCCTACAGTGAACAATGTACAATTAAACACAGCCCAACATTAATTACGGTAATATAAAACAGTGTCCTACACTGAACAAGGTAAAATTAAACAGAGCCCGACATTAAATACAGTACAATGAAACAGTGCCCTACAGTGAACAATGTACAATTAAACACAGCCCGACATTAAATACGGTACAATGAAACAGTGCCCTACAGTGAACAATGTACAATTAAACACAGCCCGACAGTAAATACGGTACAATGAAACAGTGCCCTACACTGAACAAGGTAAAATTAAACAGAGCCCGACATTAAATACGGTACAATGAAACAGTGCCCTAATGTGAACAATGTAAAATAAAACAGAGCCCGACATTAAATACGGTACAATGAAACAGTGCCCTACAGTGAACAATGTAAAATTAAACAGAGCCCGACATTAAATACGGTACAATGAAACAGTGCCCTACAAGCAACAATGTACAATTAAACACAGCACGACATTAAATACAGTACAATGAAACAGTGACCTACAGTGAACAATGTAAAATTAAATCTAGCCCGACATTAAATACGGTACAGTGAAACAGTGCCCTACACTGAACAATGTAAAATTAAACACAGCCCGACATTAAATACAGTACATTGAATCAGTGCCCTACACTGAACAATGTAAACTTAAACACAGCCCGACATTAAATACGGTACAATGAAACAGTGCCCGACAATGAACAATGTACAATTAAACACAGCCCAACATTAAATACGGTACAATGAAACAGTGCCCTACAGTGAACAATGTACAATTAAACACAGCCCAACATTAAATACGGTACAATGAAACAGTGTCCTACGGTGAACAATGTACAATTAAACACACCCCGTCATTAAATACGGTAATATGAAAGAGGGCTCTACACTGAACAAGGTAAAATTAAACACAGCCCGACATTAAATACGGTACAATGAAACAGTGCCCTACACTGAACAATGTAAAATTAAACACAGCCCGATATTAAATGCGGTACAATGAAACAGTGCCCTCCACTGAACAAGGTAAAATTAAACAGAGCCCGACATTAAATACAGTACAATGAAACAGTGCCCTACAGTGAACAATGTACAATTAAACACAGCCCGACATTAAATACGGTACAATGAAACAGTGCCCTACAGTGAACAATGTACAATTAAACACAGCCCGACAGTAAATACGGTACAATGAAACAGTGCCCTACACTGAACAAGGTAAAATTAAACAGAGCCCGTCATTAAATACGGTACAATGAAACAGTGCCCTACACTGAACAAGGTAAAATTAAACAGAACCCGACATTAAATACGGTACAATGAAACAGTGCCCTATAGTGAACAAGGTAAAATTCAACAGAGCCCGACATTAAATACAGTACAATGAAACAGTGCCCTACAAGCAATGAGGTAAAATTAAACAGAGCCCGACATTAAATACAGCACAATGAAACAGTGCCCTACAGTGTAAAATTAAACACAGCCCGACATTAAATACGGTAGAATGAAACAGTGCCCTACAAGCTACAATGTAAAATTAAACAGAGCCCAACATTAAATACGGTAGAATGAAACAGTGCACTACACTGAACAATGTAAAATTAAACACAGCCCGACATTAAATACGGTGCAATGAAACAGTGACCTACGGTGAACAAGGTAAAATTAAACAGAGCCCGACATTAAATACGGTACAATGAAACAGTGCCCTACAAGCAACAAGGTAAAATTAAACAGCGCCCGACATTAAGTACAGTACAATGAAACAGTGACCTACAGTGAACAATGTAAAATTAAACATAGCCCGACATTAAATACGGTACAGTGAAACAGTGCCCTACACTGAACAATGTAAAATTAAACACAGCCCGACTTTAAATACAGTACAATGGATCAGTGCCCTACACTGAACAATGTAAACTTAAACACAGCCCGACATTAAATACGGTACAATGAAACAGTGCCCTACAGTGAACAATGTACAATTAAACACAGCCCAACATTAAATACGGTACAATGAAACAGTGCCCTACAGTGAACAATGTACAATTAAACACAGCCCAACATTAAATACGGTACAATGAAACAGTGTCCTACAGTGAACAATGTACAATTAAACACAGCCCGACATTAAATACGGTAATATGAAACAGTGCCCTACACTGAACAAGGTAAAATTAAACACAGCCCGACATTAAATACGGTACAATGAAACTGAGCCCGACATTAAATACAGTACACTGAAACAGTGACCTACAGTAAACAAGGCAAAATTAAACAGAGCCCGACATTAAATACAGTACAATAAAACAGTGCCCTACACTGAAAAATGTAACACTAAACAGAGCCCGACATTAAATACAGGCCAACGAAACAGTGCCCGACAGTGAACAAGGTAAAATTAAACAGAGCCCAACATTAAATACAGCACAATGAAACAATGCCCTGCAGTGAAGAATATAAAATTAAACACAGCCCGACATTAAATACAGTACAATGAAACAGTGACCTACAGTGAACAATGTAAAATTAAACATAGCCCGACATTAAATACGGTACAATGAAACAGTGCCCTACAGTGAACAATGTAAAATTAAACAGAGCACGACATTAAATAAAGTACAATGTAACCGTGCCCTCCACTGAGCAAGGTAAAATTAAACAGAGCACGACATTAAATACAGCACAATGTAACAGTGCCCTCCACTGAGCAAGGTAAAATTAAACACAGCCCGACATTAAATACGGTACAATGAAAGAGTGCCCTA